>NW_017295408.1:0-2324 GCF_001594075.2 Trachymyrmex cornetzi
CAGCATTTGCTCGTGTTCTTGCTTCAGTATTTAAACTTTCAACAGTAGCATATTGAACAGCAGCTGTTGAGATTGTATTCTTATTTTCTTTCATGTTTTTTCTCCTATTTGTTTAGAAAAAAAGCAAATATAAAAGTAATTCTAAGTTATTCCTTTTTTCATTAATATTTTATTTAATACTTACTTTTATTGCATTTGCTTTTTTTGATTATATGGATTTTAAAAAAGCGTAGGATTATTAAATTAATTATTAACAATAATTAGATTAGAATTTGTATCAAATTCTTCTTGTACTTGACTATAATTATTCTTTCTTTTTGTTTTTCTGTAAGATGTAATAATGGATTTTACTAGTTTGATATTTTTGATGACCTTTGGCATAACCATAAACCTTTTTTATTGCTTCTTCTAGATTTTCATAAACTCCAAGACATTGATTGATTTTATTGATGATAGTACAAGAAAATATGTTTTTTCTTTCATAAATTATTCTTCAGATTTACAAAATTTAATATCCTATCTTTTTCATAAAGTTATTTTGAATTTAGAATTAATTGACCTATCAATTATTGATGTTAATTAATAAGGTTTCTATTAAAAATAGTGTCTTTTAATTAGTTTGTTGATTATATATTGATATTTTTATTTTTGAATTCATTTAATAATAATTTTTCTTCTTCTACTCTTTCTGCTGAAAAAGTTCCATCAGGATCATACTGTCATAATTGTGATTTTTCAAGTACAAAGCCATAATTTGTTGCAGGATTAATTGTATTATCTGTAAAATTAAGGGCTCTAAGAGTACTAGTAGATATTCAGTTTATTTGATAGTCATTATTTGTTCCAATATTAAAAGACGGATTAGAAACTGCTGTAGGAAATCTGAAAGGAAATGACTTAGTAATATTGGTCTATTTGCTACATGAGTATATTTAACTCAACCATCAGGCCTTGTTGTTACTGATAAAGGCATGTATTTATATTCTCCTGGAATATCAGGAGATATTGTTAAATCTCCAGTTCCTAATAATGAAGTTCCATTAATTGTTTTGATGTTTTGGTTGTCGCCATTATCAACTAAAGTATCTTGTTTTGTTGCAATGTTTGTTACATTTTTATTGATGGCACCAACAATAGTTTTACTTGTAGTTGTTAAAGTTGTATCATTAACAGCTTGTTTAGCATTAATTGCATTTGTAATTGTTGATTCTGTTCAAACGTTGCCATTAGCATTAGAGGCAATCCCTCTGCAAACAATTGAATTGTCAGAAGTTTTTCTTTCAAAAGTTACTGAACTTAAAGTACCAGTATTATTATTAATACTATTTACTTTATTACTTAATTGTGTGTCGACATAGCTTTTACTTGTTAGTGATTCGTCACTAGTGTTGGTTCAGTCAAGGTCAGTTGCGATGTATTGCACAAAGTTATTATTATTGTTGTCGTAGATTTCAATGTTGTTATCTAATTCTGTAATTCCACTGCCACTAATAGTAATGTTACCTGTTCCTAGTAAACTTTGACTGTTAATTGTTTTGATGTTTTGATTATCGCCACTACCATTTAATTTATCTTGTTTACTGTTATTTAATGCGATACACATTTTCCCAACGAAATTAATTCCCCCTATAATTGTTGCATCATCAAGATTATGTTCTAATTCTTTATATTTATTATTCTTGAATTATTCTGTTGCTAATTGTTCATCTGAACCTGTTTTAATACTTATTTTATCATCTACCATATTTTATTGTACTGCTTGAATATTTATTTTTTCTAAAAATGCTGATATATTATCTTCTAATATACTTGAAGTACCTGTAGCTGAAATAGTCATATTTATATTATCATTATCATTATTATCTACTAATATTATAACAGTGTAAGTTCCATCTGTTGTATGATTTAATATTACATGGAATGGATTATAATATTCTATAATACCATCAAAACTAAGTTGACCAGTATTTAATCAAAATGATAATGGTGCTGGTATTAGTACAGGATTAGCATTAATTGTTACTAAAAAATCAAGTCGATATCTAAAAGAACTATCAAAAAAAGTTCTAGGTAATGAAACATCAAATCTGTGATTAGTAGCATCATAACTAAATTGATCACTAATATCTAATAATGTTAAATTAGATTTTAGTTCATTAATAGCACCAACAATAGTTTTGCTTGTAGTTGTTAAAGTATTGTCAGTGATGTTTTGTTTTAATGCATCTTGTGAATCAACATAAGTTGTATCAGCTTTTAGGCTAACTGAGTTAGTGATAGTTGTGTCTTGTTGATCGACATAACTTTTGCTTGTTAGTGAGTCA
>NW_017295409.1:0-2347 GCF_001594075.2 Trachymyrmex cornetzi
GACCATTTGGAGTATTTGATAGACAAGCAATCCAAAGAGGTTTTAAGGTATATAGAGAGGTTTGCTCTACTTGTCATTCGGTAAATAGAATGTCTTTTAGAAATCTGATGGAAGTCGGCTTTTCTAAAGAGGAAGCTGACTCAGTAGCATCAGATTATACCGTTGAAGATGAGCCTGACGATTCAGGTTCTATGTTTCAGAGGCCAGCCAAGATTTTTGATCATATACCAGGCCCTTTTGCAAATGAAAAAGCTGCAAGAGCGGCGAATAATGGTGCATATCCACCAGATTTATCGCTGATTATTAAGGCAAGGGAAGGGGGTGCTGATTATGTTTATTCCATACTGACTGGGTATAAAAAAGATGTTCCACCTTCGATTACACTCGGAGAAGGTATGCATTATAATCCATACTTTCAGTCAGGACAGATCGCGATGCCACCTCCGCTTTTATCTGATGGACAAGTTGACTATACAGATGGAACAAATCCAACAGTTGACCAGATGGCCAAGGATGTCGTAAATTTTTTGCAGTGGCTTGCTGAGCCTGAGATGGAACAGCGCAAGTCGCTTGGTGTCAGAGTAATTATATTTACAGCAATATTCACTATCATTGTTTATCTTGCAAAAAGACGTATATGGTCAAGACTTCATAAGCAAGATTAAGTTAATGTATACTGCCCTTCAATGGTATTTACATTTAGTTAGACTTAAAAAAGAGCTAGGAAGAGCAGTGTATATGAGATATATAATGCGCATTCTGACGACGCAAATTTTTGAAATATGACGAATATACATGATGATCTAAGCACGAAATCTACGCATAAATTCTCAAAAGGAAGCACGAGTTTCGAAGGAGATCTACTTAAAAAGCTACATGGCAATTTCTTTTAAATGCATTATAGTGTTCATTTTTAGTATTTGATACTTGCTATTTATGATTGCTTTTATTTTTCTGAGATATATAAATATGATTAAGAATTAATTGTGTATTGTTTATACTACCGCTGCGTCACTACAAGATGCAGAATTTCTTATAAATAAAGTAATGGAAAATAAACTAGCAGCCTGTGTCAATGTGATAGAAAGTGACAGGTCTTATTACATATGGGAAGGAAATCTGCAGTCTGAAGTGGAGGTTTATATTATTTTTAAGACAATGTGTGAAAAATCTGCTGAGCTTTCTGCGCTTATCTTGAGGGAACATACATATAAAACTCCAGCGCTACTGATGTGGAATGTGACAGCTTCGAATGATTTTCACAAGTATGTTACAGATGCTATTCTTAAATAAAGTGTATAAATATATACTTGTGTATTGCGCATACTACCTTTAGCACTATTCTTCCTAGCTCTTTTTTAAGTCTAACTTCGTATGTGCTGAAGTTAAATACTAACTCTTTATGTTAGCGCAGTATATCGATATAGTTTTCGCTTAAATTCTTCCAATTTTGTGGTAGATTGAACCTTTACTTTTTGTATTGCGTATCCAATTTAGAAATTGAGTGATAGAGTCTACCTGATCATCATGCCTTGAGTTTGGAAATAAAAAAAGTTCTTGCTTAAGCTGTATTAACCATTCTGCGTTTTCTGGGGAAAAAATCCGTCCAGATTCAAAAAAGGAAGATACTAACTGCAATCTTAAGGTTTTGTCATATTTTGGTTCTATAGGAATAATATTGAATTCGCTGTTCAGAAATTCCTGAATAATTTGTTGGCCTGAAGCTTTGTCTTCCACCAAAGCTACCTCAGGGTTGAACCTTTTATAGTTATCTATAAACACAAATTTGGCATTTTGATATGCTACCTTGATTCTTAAAATGTCTATTAAGTAGTAACAACGATTCAATACGCCCCAAGTTGTGCATACACTATAGTTTAACTCTCCAGATTTACTGACAAAATTCCAGCTTTGATATATCACATTATATGCGATAGATGTTTGATATCTTGATATCCAATTAGGTTTTATAATGCTATTGCCAAGATTTATTGGCTCTTGTTGGTATTGCGCAGAGAATGCATATAATCCTGTTCCTTTTCGCATTTCCTCAACAGTGGAGTGATCATCTCTAAGAGGATTTAAGATATCTCCTTTTTTTCTATAATGTAGAAATTCACCAAAATTTATCAAAGAATCCTCTTCTGCTATAAGTGGAATTTTTAAATGTGTCCAGTTTGAATATCGGTTAAGTAAAAAATTACATAAATCTTCAGCATGCAATCGTTGCGTTACAACTAAAATAACACCAGATCTTTTATTATTGAGTCTTGAATATAAAGTATTTTCAAACCAGGAGAGAGAGAGAGAGAGAGAGAGAGAGAGAGAGGGGGGGGGGGGGGAGGGG
>NW_017295410.1:0-2347 GCF_001594075.2 Trachymyrmex cornetzi
GATGTAGTGTGGGACTTGCCTTAGACGCCTGGAATGAATCCAGAATGATATTCTATTTAAAGGAAATTCGCGCGGCGCAGTGCTTACGCGAATCGAGTGAGTTCCGTGGACCTCTAGTGGCGAGTCGCCACAAATTTAACTATTTATGTTTATTTTGTAGTTATTTTTGGACCAATCATATTTTATGTGGTTATCCCAAAAATGACTAGCAATAATAACTATAATTATGGTAATATATAATTAAATGGTAATATAAAATCACAGATACTAGAAACACATACATAAGATACTTTTTTTTTAGTCCAACTATTGATCCATCGTGAATTATTATCATTTTGAAGATTTGTATACTTTTTAACTGCGACAAAATATGATAAATAATATCAATTTAAATTGTCACGTAAATAACGGATTTATACGAACTTTCGCCTTGATCCTTTTCTTGTTGCAGACAATTCTGGGGCACGTAGGGACTCATTGGGCAGCAACGTGCTGAGGCGCGATCTGCCGTAGGGGCGGTCTGACGTGGCACTTGCAGGTGCAGCGCAGCCTAGTGGAAGTACCCGTCAGCATTGCCAGTGCTACTATTCCGTGGGTGCTCTGAAAATCTCACGTCCAAAGTGGCTAAGAGCGTAAGTCCCCGTCGTGCGCACCAGGAGTGCTCCAGCGGGGTGGACGGTGTGCAGGTGCAGGCGGCGGCGCAGGTGCAGCAGCAGCAGGAGAGACGAACACCGAGGCGCATGCCTTACCTGGGGCCTGACATGACAACCCGGCTATCCGCCATGTTCTACACGGTCGAGGTCGGGGACACCAAGTTCACCATCCTGAAGCGCTACCAAAATCTCAAGCCTATCGGATCGGGCGCGCAGGGGATAGTCTGGTGAGTGGTTCGATACTTACTGTATTATATTTCGAAGTTTTTTTTTAGAATTATTAGTCTATTAGAATTAAGGAGAGACACATACGAATACCGAGAATCGACGAATCTTCCTTAGAAATCCCATACGATTCTAATGATTTTATGAGAGAAAATAAAAAATAATATATAAAATAATTCAAGAGAACTCGAAAAGCCTACTGATCCAGTTTCAATATTCAATATCGAATACGCAGCCATGTGAAACATTTTATCTATTGTACACGATGTTTATAACGTTTCGCTGTGATATATCCATTTCCTGGATAAAATAACGTTCATCTACCTTCTCTCAAGCTGCGTATACAATCGATAACAATGCCGATATCCATCAGACGTAAAAGTTTCGAGGTGGATTTGAAGCCGAGCGTACGTTGTATTGCTATGTCGACATATATATATCAAAGGGAGAAGGAGGGTTAACTACGATTTTTCTTATTCGCGTTCGGAGACCAACCGAGATCAACGGTAAAGGAAATGGGAGACACCGTTTGCCATGCGGAGGAGCAGGGGAGGCAGAGTAAATCGGAGAATTCGATTCAGAATGAGAGGATATGTCAGGATTTCGCGAGAGTATGCGAGTTTCCGGCGACGGAGAGCAACGACGACGAGAGACACAACGCCCCTTCCTTGTAAGCCGACGGCGTAATGTTGGAAAAATCGTCCTCGTTGACAGTTTCATGGCGTTCCTCGTCGTCGTTCTTGCCATCGATATCTGATTTTCAGACGAGACGAATTAAATCGATGGCGCTCTTTTTCTTGTGAATATCCGAGCACTGAATAGATGCTATCATGTTCCCTCCATATCTGGAAGGTATTTAGGACGGTATTTACGTCGCAACAATTCAAGGAATGGTATAGATATTGCAGTGAAGATTTAATAAGAAATAAATAGATATATAGAAAGAAATAAATAGATATAGAGAAAGAGAAAATACACCAACAGAAAAGAAATTGTGACTAAGGATTTGGAATCGAAATTTAAAATTATTATAAAGTATATAATATAGAATATCCTGTTTTTTTTTTAAATTTTAATACTGCCTCATATATTCCATTTTTTAAATAATATAAATTAACTCATAAAACATTGAATTTAATTATGATTTGTGTCCTGTGATAACATTGTGAACGTTTATCGTAATTACAACCATCTTTTAACGTTTCAGCAAAATTAGAATCTGAAATTACAAAATCAGAATATTCTCTGCATATTTTCTATGATATTCAGGTGTCCCGGTACTTTTCCTTGTATATATACGAGGGTCGTCTGAAAAGTTTTGAGCCAAACATAGAAACAATAATTTTTCGATCAAATTCAATTTTATTTTTCTACATAGTCTCCTTTTAAATCGATACATTTTTTCTAGCGATGCTCCCACCCCTTTAATCCATTTAAATAATACTGAGCGTCTTGCTTTGCAAAATAGG
>NW_017295411.1:0-2357 GCF_001594075.2 Trachymyrmex cornetzi
TTATCGATCATAGCGCAGAAATATTTGATGCCGCGTATGTATCGTATAAAAATTAATTTCCAATGATGTATGAATGAAACAAATTGATTTTTCGATAAATTCAATGTTCACATCTCGTATATATGTATACTTATTTTATGAGGAAAAGGAAATAAATAAATATGTAAATCAATTATTTTTAAAACTTTTACGGGTATTTTCTTCAGAGGTGCCAAAGGATTTACGAGTTATCGTCCTGTCGTGATCCATTGCTAATGCCAACATTTTGTGCAGCTTTATACCGTTCACTGTATCAGTGCGATTCTCGATGGAGTGAACGACAGTGAAATTCACGAAACGTTAGCATTAGCAATGGGTCACGATATGGCAATAATCCGTGAATCCTCTGGTTCTTCTGATGTAAGTCAATAATTGAGAATAATTATGTAAATTGATTATTTTATATGTAATCAGTTTATTTTAGAACAAAGAAATAAGTGCATATACTAATTTACGTGTTCTTTAGTTTAATACGGATTTATTTGTTGTTGAAGTTTCAGTACTAATAGTGCATGAAAGTACATGTATATAGTTCGAAAAATCGAAGTTTACATCACATCCCAAGCAACAATTCGACGTTCTTGGAGGTATGAAGTATGTCTATACAAAAGGCCGGTTTATATCGCTGTATGCTGAATATATAAAATACATCCCCAAAGACATTATTTGGACATCCCATATTAAAGATGCAAAAGGTGTCTACTGGATGTCTTTGGGTTTGGAAATGTACTCGGTACGTCCATGTATGACGAACGCAACGTCGTTTGGATAATCATATGACGTCGATTGTTGCATGGGATGCGCAACCACTGAAAAAAAAACTTTATATGAAATAAATGTTTACATTGACAAAAAATGCATAGAAAATTTTGTATAAATTAAAAACTGCACCTGATGTATAGATGAATTTGTGCACTATCCGCCATTTTAACGTAAAAATTTGGACATTCCGTTACAATACTCATTCTGGAGGCTTTAAATGTTTTGTATGTCAAGTACACATTTTATACGTACACGAGACTAGTAAATTCGTCACACTTTTGAAATACGAAAAACAGTGGCTACTTATAATTTAAAGGCACAGGCATAATAAAAAATAACTTTTATAAATAATGTTAAATTTAACGTTTTATAAATTTTTAGGTACAGTACACTGTGGTATTTAGCTCCATTATCAATACAAAAATTGCTTCTGTTTGTGATGCAAAATTCTGTGAAAACTCATGTCGTAAAGATTGGTTATATTTATGTATTATCTCTAGAGGGATTTTCTACAGTAATGAATACTTTATAGTGAATTAATTGTCTAAAAAAAATTTATTTTGTCTTTTTATATTTAATGTACCTTTAAAAAGACAGTAATCTTACATGTTATAAACGATTATATATTCGCGATTTATGATTGCGATATAAAGATTAAACTATTCTTTTTTAGCTTGTAACTACATCAATATCATACTTTACTGTAATATATACCACGATAAGGAAATAAAAATTTGGAATTGATTATAGAAACTTAAATGTGGTGATAGTTATACTAGTATAAGATGATTGTGACGAATTTCTATAGGTAATTATTTCCTCAAATAAATCAGAAATTTCATATTGTTATATAAAATATAAATTAAAATATATTTTGTATTAATATTAGCATTAACATGACAAAAATAATTTTAATTTTTAGCACACGACATATAATACATGCAAACAGAAGTCATACAACAGTAAATGTTTAACAAGATGAACCATGATTCGTACTAAAGACTCTCTAATAACAGTTTAGACACGAGTTTTGCAAGGTATCTATGTTCAGCAAAATAATCGCAAGAAAGAAGGATGTACATCCACTATTTCTTTCTCTGTCTATTCTTCTTTTTATTTGTTTTTTACATTATTTCTCTCTTAGTAGTTGTTAAAAATTGGCGAACCAAAACTGATTGTCATACGTCTAGACTCTTATATTAAGAGGTCTTTACGTTCGAGCAGCAAGAGAAAACTGCTCGCTCTGGGCGGTCGTATATCTCGCCACATGCTTACATTTAGTGATAAACTAGGTATATATATTCTTATTCTGGAATATTTAGTAATTAATTTCTTATTAATTATTGCGAAAATTAAAAAACTTTTTGACAGTTTAGTCTGCTGTACTTATATATTATAAACGCTGTATCTAAAAGATTGAAACGCTCTGTATAACGAAACTGATGTAACAAAGCTTCTTCTAATACAATTTATATCATTATATTTTTCTTCTCTGTTTCATAATTATGACATTATGGATAAGAAAAAATTAATAACACAGTTTAACAAAAAAAAAA
>NW_017295412.1:0-2357 GCF_001594075.2 Trachymyrmex cornetzi
AAATTCTCGGTCTATTCCTATATGATGTGTTTTATTGTATGTAACAATGTACAGTACATAAACTTTTGTTTAGATCTTTAAAGTGAAAGGTACATATTTCATAAAATAATTTAAATATAAACAATTGGAATTAATTATTTAAGAATTATAAAATTTTTACACGATGTAAAAATCTTTTCAGACTGCTGGAGTATTATAATTTCGATAGCTGACTGCTGATGTCGCTCGGGCGTTGATTATAGCAAAAAATGCGTAGAGACGTTAATTTTGATTGCCCAAAATCTCAAGCGTCGTAAAAAGCTTCTCGTCAGATCAAGGAATTCGTGTGCCGAAACGAAGTTCCGGCGTGCGAAAAATGGAGTTTCGCTACGGGCGAGAGAGCAACGAACATAATAAAAGAATCGTGAAAATAAGTGCCAGGAAACAGGGACGAAAGAGAGAAATGAGAGGAGAGAAAGAGAGTTCGGAGTCTGTGGAGAACGTTCGAGATGGACCTTCCAACGTCCACGTGCTGCCGTTGTTATTGTTGTTGTTGCCATCTTCGTCTGCGAACTGGCTGTGGATTTCCTCTCGAGTCCTCTCTCTTTAGAGTTACCTCTCCTTTTCTCTCTTTATCCTGTTAGCCTTGTTTAACCCCATAGTGCCTATCTCTATTTTTCTTTATGCTCTTCGCCTTCTTTTCTCGCTTCATTCTTGCCTTCAGTCGTCCCGCGCTGATCCTCTCTTTCTTCCTCTGGCATCTTTCCTCTGTAGTTTGCGGATACTTCTCCCTCCCCTTTGCGGATTGGCGTCACGAAAGGCGCGCTCTCTGTTTCGAATGAAGTGGGGATCCCGATTAACGGACTCTAATTGCATAGCAACAGAGTGAGGCCGAGATAATGATACATCCGACGCGAGTTGCCGGCGGGCCTCTGGCCCACTTCAAAACCGAACGACCCCGCTTCGATGTGTATACACGCAGCATGCATTCGTGTGTGTACGTGCGACAGCACTCTCAAGAATGCTGCCTGCATTTGTGTGCGTATATGCGCGAAGTTTCACGAAGAGTGATGCTGTGTCCGCCCGACGTCTCTCCGAATTGAACCTCCATCGAGGAGTCTCGCTTCGGCCCTTCGTCGAAGTACGTCGAAGTAAAATATCTTTCTACATATTTATTACGATCTTATATATGAAGGATACGTAGCAATATGTATATGGAAAAAAAAACGATTTTATATCGATTTTGAATATAGCGGCAGCAAATTTTGCGACTGCAAAAATTTATTAGTTATAAGAAAATTGCATATTAAAATTGTTAAATTATGTGATTACATTAAGTATTTTCTGAGACAAAGAACTGTGAAGTTTAGCACGACATTCTGTTAATATAAAAAAATAATGACAGTTTCAATAGCATTTTTTTCATTGTTTTACAGTTCCTTATAAAAATAAAAAGTATTTCCGCATTTTTTATATTACAAATCTAAAATTGAAAATATGGTGTGTTAATTTTGGTTTTTTAGTATAAATAAAAAAGGCGGATTTTTATTTCGATAAAGAACTGTATATGAAAAGTGCTACTGGAACTGTTATTTTATAAATATTATTATAATATATGCCTACTTCACGGTGTCTTTCAATTTGGAATAACATTTGAAAATTTGAATGCGAAAATATATGAAATGCCAACTTCATATACGAGGATCATTGGATGTAAAAGGAGGTACATACGTTAAAGAGGATACTAACCCTGTAAGAACGTTAAACTCTTTTTTACATGCACGTATTCTCTTCTCATCATATAAGGTCTCGCAGCCTATCTTCTTTTCTTCTCGCGAGCGAGCTCACATTCTCGTCGAGTCGCACGCATCTCTTCGCTTCGATAGCCATTACTTGATAAAGCAAGTCTCGTTACGCACCATTGGGCGCAAAAATTGCCAATAAAGCGTAGTGTGACACACAGGTATTTTGACCTTGTGACATGCCGCCTTTGTGACTGCCCAATTACTCTATTGCGTCACGAATTCAGATTGAAAGTGACCTCGAAAGGCCGTCTTCTTGATGAGGTGCTTAAAGCGACATTGAGAAATCGGTCGATACGTCTAGCCCGTGAAAATGATTCACGCTTGCGGCTTTTCCCGACGAACTTACGGTCTTGGGCAGGCATGAAAACAGGTTTCATATAAAGAAATAAAAAGAATCCGCGCGCGCGCGAAAAGTAATTTTTAATTAAATCATATTTCGCAATGTTCGATCAAATCTGAGAAAGGCTAATTTTTTTGAGATGTTTAAATCGTCCATTTTTATTGCGTGGAATAATGTAGTGTTATAGATCAGTTAAATTAATTGATGTATGATTTATTGAATTTTATAAAAAT
>NW_017295413.1:0-2386 GCF_001594075.2 Trachymyrmex cornetzi
ACTAGAATTAATCTCCTGTAAAAACGGATTATAGTATTACATTGATACTTGACAAATTTTTAGTTTAAAGTGCAAGGAATAATCTAAGCATCATTTTATTGTCTGAATTCGGATCCTTGTACAAGTTATATAGTCTCAAAGAAAAAGTGCGCAAAACTTTTGGGCGGTTTTACCCTATTTAGTTTATATTTAATATAATATACTTTTTTTTTTATAATATGTTATAATAAAAAAGGAAAAATATTATACACGCAAAGAATATAACGAAATTAAACGAAATAACCTGTAGAAGAAAATGTGTTAGAATGTACTTATATTATACTATGTTACAGATCAATCCAATGATTTGTCTACATCAAGTGTGAATGAAGATAATAGCTGCAGAGATAATAGCTGCATATTCGAATCTTTATGTGAACATGACATTGAAGAGAGATTGTCAATTATTTCAAGCGGTAATTATTCAGCAACAGACGATGAAGATAATAAAAACGAATTTTTAAACGATGACAATGAAGATTTACGTAGCATAGCATCAGTGAACTCAGAGCACATAGACATCGATGACACTTTTATTCTTCCTGAAACTGATGATATAATTATGTTTGAGGCATCTGGAATAAGAATGTCTGATGTTAAAACAATGATAGCTGCTTATAGCATTCGTTTCTCTATTTCGGATGTGGCACAGACGGCACTGGTACATCTCGTTAGGACGTTAGCTGGCCCATCATTCAAACATTGGAATTGTAATATTTACGAAGTACAACAGGCATACGATCCACCTAGCGATATGATAACTTATAATTATTTTTGCACTACTTGTCACGCAACACTGCTACCACCTATCTCAAAAAAACAGTTCAAGAATGTAGTAAAATTCTGCCCAAAATGCAAGCAGCAACATAATCTGACTATTAACTCGCTAAACTATTATTTATCTGTTGATTTGGAATCGCAGATAAAAACTTTATTACACGATAAGAAAGTAAGACAGACATTATTGCATAATTTAAAAAAAATTGAAAATAGTTATCAAAGTAATAGACCACATTATATACGAGATGTGTATGACAGTACCATATATGCGAAGTTAAAATCTAGAACAAAGAGTGATGACTCACACATGCTAACGTATAACTTCAATACGGATGGAGCTCCAATATTTATAAGTTCAAAGAAGAGTATGTGGCCATTGCAAATAATTATCAATGAATTGCCTGTTAAAATGCGTTTTCGTAACATTCTACTGGGTGCTTTTTGGGTAGGAGAGGTAGAACCAACACCAGCTATGATGAATGCCTTTTTGAAGGAATTCGTTGTTCAAGCAAAACACCTACAATTGCATGGAGTGCGTATAGGGACTGAAATATTTCGATTTTATCCTTTCTGTTGCACGGTAGATTCCGTTGCTCGACCAATCATACAAAACCGAATACAATTCAACGGCTATTATGGTTGTAGCTGGTGTTACACACAAGGAAAATACTCCCATAAAGCCATACGATACCCGTTAACGAAAGAAGACGAACTAAGATGTCACAGTTCCCATCTTCAAGACGTAGTTGACGCAACGAAATTAGGGAAAGCAGTACGTGGCGTGAAAGGATCGACTATATTGTTACAACTGGAATATTTTGATTTTGTATGGGGTTTTCCAATAGATTACATGCACGGGGACTTATTAGGTGTAACGCGCCAAATGTTGGATATTTGGACAACACCAAATTCGCCTGTATACATAAATCCAAAAATTTTGAAAATTATTGATAATAATTTAGTACATATAACACCAGTGAAAGAAATTCATCGCATGCCAAGGTCAGTATCTCAGAGATCAAAATGGAAAGCTTCAGAGTGGCGATCTTGGTTACTTTTTTATTGTTTGCCATGCCTGCAAGGACATGTGCCAGAAAAAATAATGCATCACATGGCATTATTAGTTAAGAGCATTTTTACTTTACTAAAAGAACTAATAACTGAAAATGAACTAAAAGAATGTGAGTTGAATTTAATTCGATTTGTAGCAGATTTCCAAATATTGTATGGAGTAGAGTATATGACATTTAATGTCCACAGCTTATTACATATAGTAGACTGTGTCCGAAAAGTTGGACCATTATGGGCAACATCAGCTTTTCCGTTCGAAAGTGAGATTTACAATTATAAGCGACGAATTAGCGGGGCAAAAGGCATAACGGATCAAGTAGTGAATCGAACATTACGAAATAACAATTTTTGGCACAAAATAAGATCATCTCCTATGAACAATGTCGGAAGGGAATACGTTGACAAAATATTTTCCTGTAATAAGGACGGAATGGAAGATGATGAACATTTTCAAAATGATGAAGTGACATTTCTCGGCAGAAGAGAAGATGATGTT
>NW_017295414.1:0-2410 GCF_001594075.2 Trachymyrmex cornetzi
TTCGTATCCTAACTACTATATAACTAAACTATTGTTCTACCTATCTACGTCTATTTATAAACTTAGCCGCTTCTTAATCCGATAAAAGATCGCCCTTTTCCTATTATCTCCTAATCCGAGCGAGTCCTCGCTCACTCGTTGCTTATCCTACGGTTTTTTTTTTAAATCATCATGTTCAACTCTACCTATATGCGAAAAAACACGTCGCCGCAAGAAAAAAAGACGCGTCTCTGCACGTTTTCTGTACATAATAACTATACTCTCGCTCGCGATCGCTCTTTTTCTCCTTTCCTCTCTATCTTTCTTTCTTTTCCGGCTACCCTTCTTTTCCGGTCACTCTTGTGGAATCTAACTTTTTCCGTATCCGGGGATGCTAGACACACAATAGATTGTATTCTCCATCTTGATCCCCTCTTCTTTCCCTTCTTCGTCCCCTGAACCTGTCGGCGCAACTATTACTGCTGCTCTGTTTACTCGCTTTTCTCCTTTTTTTTCCCTTTTCTTCGTTTGGTCAGTCACGATAATTACTTTAGTTACTTTTTTAGTGTATACAAGAGTCTCTATTTAGTAAAATTCTCAAAATTTACTATTAAAATCACATGTGGATTTTTTTGTCAGTCAAGTGGTGACAATCTCGCCTTGTGCAACAAATACACAATACGCACTCGCTAATTAGCGCTCCTCTCTCTTTCGCATTTTCCTCTCAGCTTCCCATCTTTCATTCACTTTCTTTCTCTCACTCTTTCGTACACGACCCCTTTCATGCAAAAATCATTCTTTCTTTCACATTTATCCTCTGCGTTCTTTTTATTTACTTTTTACCTTAATGCATGGACTCAAATCGAGTAATAAAGTCTGCCTCTTAAAAAATAGCTCGTACTCCGCCTTTCTACTTCTTTGCCCTCGACTTTTTTTTATTTTTTCGTCAATTTATCTCTCTCGTTCTCTCTATTTCTCACTCTCACTCTCTCGTCATCGTGATGTACCAAAATAAACTAAATATATTATTTACTTCAAGTCTCAACAGTGTAAAAATCTTTCATACGTTTAGATGACGTCAATAATAGTAAATCGTTAATTATAATAATACAGCGTCATTATTGTAATATTATAATAATAACTACGCGATTCTCTCTCTCTCTTTCTCTCGTTCTTTTTTTTCTCTTTCTCTCTTCACTAAAACTCTAACTATCTGCTCACTGCCGTTTTTTCATATCAGTTTCTCGTGTGTCGCGCGAATAGTCCGCGGTTCTCGCATATTTTTGGTAAAAAGCTTTCCTACAAACTCTTCCTCCCTATTGCTCCTTCACTCAATTCTCAACTATCAATCCTAAGTCGGACAACGCTGGATGCACGAATAATGATAATAGTAATGGTAATGATGGTGATGGTGACAATAGTAATGATGATGGTGGTGGTGATAATTGATATAGGAGAAGAGCCATCCAGAAGAAGGGGAAGAGATGGAGATCTCATTGGACGCAGGTTGTAACGTGAAGAATAATCACGATTGAAACGGGACTCAACACGAAGGTATTTAATCAAATCAAGTAATATAAGCGTTTACTTTTGCAAATTTCCAAATTCTTGAGAAAATATACTCATTTCGGTAAATACAATTATTCGCGCGGTCGCAAAAGCGCTCAGGAAGTTCAATCTTCCTCGATCGAATTTTCCATTTGATCATTTTGACAAATACTTATTTTATTTACAGCCATCAATTTCGACATCTCGAAAGATGACAGAGTGTCGTCTCGATTACTCTCCCCTCGATCTGTCTGTACACGCGTGTATCTGTCGTGCATACATGTGGTGTATGGTGTAAATCGATGCATCTATGCGTTTTTACTTTTCGTCTTTCTGTTCTTTCTCGACAGTACATACATATAACGGTTCTTCCGATAAAATAAATTAATTTACATTCTAGTTTCTCACCATGTAACAAACCTACCTTTTTCCATTTTTTTAAATCTCTTTCTCTCTATTTCAAACACATTTTCAATCATCCTTCCTTTCTCTCTCTCACTCTCTCTCCTTCCCTCTCTCTCTTTCTTTCACATTCTTGTTACTTAACCTGTCGCGATTTGATTTTCCAAGATTTTCTCTTTCTTTTTAATATTATTATTATGTTACGGACCTTTGTGCTGTGTGTGAGTGTCTATTTCATTTTTTAATACAGTCCGACAAAAATTCAATTCAATAATGTTATCACGCGTCACAAAATCTATCAAATTGACAACGAAAACAAATGTATAGAGATTTAATACAAAAACAATTACAGATATATTAATTAGAAAATTAAGATTTGGCTTCGCATCAAATTTAACGATGCGTAAAAATATATTATAACGATTTTCTCCTGCATATATATATATAAATCTCTCTCTCTCTCTCTCTCTCTCTCTCTCTC
>NW_017295415.1:0-2410 GCF_001594075.2 Trachymyrmex cornetzi
CTTTCTGATAAGCTCTATTATTACGCAAAAGAAATGCTAACACAAAAAGAGGAAAATTTGTAGAGTAAAATAGGTGTCACGAATTTAACGCACGCTTGCAGGTGCTCTAGCGTGGAAGCAGGAAAAGTATTTGATGCCAGGGAGTGATTAAGGACGTGTAGGAGAGGCTCTAGGCATTGGGAAAGACAGAGGAGGGGCATACGACTGGAAAGATCGTAGGGACCCGCAGAAGTAAGCTTAATATGCTTAAGAATGTTGAAGAGTTCCGCAGATGTAATAGGATTAAAGGTGAAGGAAGAGACAATATGTGAGGTAGAAAGGAGAGGAGAGGTGGAAGATGTAGTGGAGAAAGAGCGAAGAGAATCAATAAAATGATTATTGAGGAGGGAGGGATCGAGAAGATGAGTAAGTATAGTGGGAGAGGAAGATGAGGTGGTACCAAGAGAGGAAAGTTTACACCAAAAATCACGAGGGGAGGCGGAGGAGAGGGATGAGGATAGAAATAATCTTTTTTCACGACGGATCGCAGACGCTGTGCTATTTCGAAGCTCGCAGAAACGATACCAGTCGGTCGCAAGTCGGGTCCGCCGAAATCTACTCGAGGCGCGGTATTTCAAGCAGATTAATTTGCGAATCGCTGCATTGAGCCAAGGTGCAGGTGGTCTTGCCTGACGCTTATAAGTTAGCGGGGCAAGTCGGTCGAAAACAGATGTTATAGAAGATGTAAAATAGACAACCTTTTCATCAATGTGCGATTCGCAATAAAGAGGGGACCAATCGATTCGAGTTAACTCAAGGTCAAGGCGAGACGAGTCGACAGATCTCAAATTTCGCGAAAGAAAGATACGAGCGCATTTATGGAACCGGTCAAGGCGAAGCGCAGCATGGACGACACAATGGTCGCTGATAGGGGATATCAGAACAAACACTGGATTCAATGACATGGACGGAAGACGAGACCATGATTAGGTCAATAATGGATGAGGTATTGGAGGTAACGCGAGTAGCATCGTGGATAAGCCGGGATAGAGAAAGATGAGACAAAAGGAAATGTAGATGTTGAAAGTTGG
The DNA here is from genome assembly GCF_001594075.2 of Trachymyrmex cornetzi. Classification (NCBI taxonomy): domain Eukaryota; kingdom Metazoa; phylum Arthropoda; class Insecta; order Hymenoptera; family Formicidae; genus Trachymyrmex; species Trachymyrmex cornetzi. The sequence continues at coordinate 1,071 of NW_017295415.1, forward strand.
GTTTAGACGGATTAAGGAGGTTCACATTGAGGTCGCCAAATACTGGAAATCGGTAGCGCTGGAACGAGGAGGACGATATACACAAATCATTGCAATACGCTTGCTTAGTAATTGTACGAACGCCCCGACGAGATCAACACGCACATCCGAGGAAGGAGTGTCGAAACATATCTGAGAGATAGATAGAGCGCCATGAATGTATAACGCTACGCCACCCCCGCGATCCATGGCATGATCAGAACAAAGGAGTGAGAAACCGGGAAGGGAGATGGAATACGAGTCAACGGAATCCTGTAACCAAGTATCGCCAACGGCGAGAACATGAAAACGGCGATAAGACAAGGTCTTTTAAGAGAGTGAAATGAGGAACAAAAGATCTGACGTTTATATGACCAACGTGAAATATGCTTGAACGGAAATCGTTGGACATTGAGGGATGGGGGCGCAAGGGGGAGAGGAGGACAGTCAGGCGGGAGGGCTGTTGGGAGAAGGAGAATGATGAGAAGCTACAGGGATACTTGTTGAGGGGGAGGGGGAGTTGGGAAAGTTATAAGGTAAAAAGGAACTAGGGGAGTAATAATGCAACGCTGCCGAACCTTCACCGCGTCCGAAGTACGTTACATCACGCCGCATCCAAACTCTTCACCCCGTGTTGAGAGGCCAACCTCCGCGCCTTGATATAGGTGCGGCGCTCAAGAGCAGACGCACGCTCAAGGAGAGATGTCCTCGAAGATGGCCAGGAGATGAGAACGTTAGAGGCCAAGACACCGACTGCGTCGTGCATGGACAAGGAGCTCATTTCTTCTGGCGATGGTGGTGAGCCTCGCGATCAGCGGACGCGAGGATGACGCCCGAGCATCCTGAATGCGCAAACGACCTCGGTATCCACCAGAAACACGACAGCGAAGCGGCAACAAGAGAGAGGGTATTAATACAGTTTTCAGAGGAGATGTTTGGTATGCCAAATATGATCAACTCGTGATCACGTTTCTCGTTCTCTAATCTCTCGAACCGAGCAGAAAACTCACCAATGGAGGCAGCATCCGTACAAGAGGTGGGGCTGGCAAGAGCAGACACCGAAGCCTCAAGGCGACGGAGACGTTCATCATAATTAGTATGACCACCGTTCTAATCTCATCCGACGTCCACTGGGTACCAGCAACAAGACGCTCAATGGCTGACTCGGCAGCGTCAAGACGATGCACCAAAAGCAATAAGTCAACCATTTTTGAATTAAGGGTGTCGATCTTCACATCAATGCGGCCAATAAGCTCGATCTTGGACTCCAAAGAAGCAATACGTCCATCCAACACGATCAGAGATGCAGTGAGAGAGGTCAA
>NW_017295416.1:0-2421 GCF_001594075.2 Trachymyrmex cornetzi
TTTATTTAAATTACTACCTTGCATACAAGAGTTAGCTCAAATCGGCACATGTCGCAATTCTTATTAGAGGATTAGAGGATTTTTATGGTAAACCAAGTCCTTCATTCACGTGAGTGACAGCGCTGACAGCAGAAATTGTATGATAAAAGCCGAGGAATTCTTCAAAGTGGGACAATCTGAGGCTCTAAGCGAGTTTCAATGATAGCGTCTGTACGTCTGTAGTCTAGCAGCATTGTGTTTACATTGAAATTTTTGGTTATGTTTGTACCTGATACGGTACTTTCTTATATTATGTTATGTTGAAATCAAGGTGAGTGATGAGCAACTCCAATAATTGTCTATATGATCCTTTAATTTCTATGTTTTTTTTTCTAGAAAAACTAAAATGATGTGATAATGATGTCGTAGGTAAGACATATGGATGCTTTATGTGTCTGGATGATTGACATATTATGTAGTAATCCTCGATATGTGATTCGCTAACAATTTCTCTCTGATCGAGGCTGATAATAAGGCTGTATGTTTTTTAAATTCTTTCAAATTTTTTTCCATATTGTGTAGTGTATCGGATAGTGATAAGATGATGACAGTGACGAGATCAACTTTTTTCTAATAACGATAACAAAGACCATACACTACACGTTGGATTTTTGTACACAGAAACATACATACATATTTAAAATCTTGAATTAATGACATAAAATTCTACATAAACATACTTATCCTTTGGTAATTTTTTTGAAGGATATTGAAAAAAGTATGGAGAAAAGTTTTGAATTCATAAAAAACAGTTTTGAGTTAGTCAAGGAACTTAATGGGAAGCCATTGGATTCAAACTATAAATTAGTATCTTTCGATGTATCTATGTACACAAATATTTTTACTGAATTGACTATTAGAAGTATTAAAAAATATGGGATATTCTGTCTCTAAAAGTATAACTATTCCAATTAAAGAATTTCCAACAGCAATTCCATTAATATATATTAAATTCCACTTTTTAAAAATTTGACAACCAATGCTTTAAACAAATTTTTGGCATACTCGTGGGATCCCCCTCTATCTCCAATTTTAGCAAATCTTGTACTGCAGAATCTGGAGAGTGATATTTTCAATACCATCAATATTGTGATATTTCTATTTATTACTGTTATGTGCATGATATTCTACTAGTAGTTCTACGAGATCAGATAAATGTGATTCTAAATAGATTTAATATATATATATTCTTATTATAACAGAATAAAATTCACCGTTGAAGAGAATGATGATTGTATTATATCGAATTTTCTAAATGTAAAATTGTGACGATAAAGGACGGAAATATTATTTTTTATGTAAAATTTTTACAAGAACCCACCAACTCTGGTAGATATCTCAATGAGGATATTCATACTAAGACTTATTGGGATATTCTACATCATATCTGAATTCAACACCCTCGAAACTATAAAAATACATTCAAATTCAAAATTTATTCTGATCGGCAAAAAATCAACTTTTTATCGACACAAAAGAAAGGGTCTTATTCTTTAAAATAAATATTCTTTGCAATAAATTTCTTTATAGATTTTAATCTTATTTAACATCATTAAGATCTTTCTAAAATACCTACGAGCATCAAATTATTAAGTTGTTAGTCAATTTAATTTGTGGTATTACTACTATTGTTCGGTCGGGTTTACGTTTCAAAACCGAAAAATCAATTCGGCGCGCAATTTAAATTACTACAATATGTAATATATAAACATCATATTAATCAAGCACTTAAGATCCAGCTTGTCCGTTTTAAGGCGTTTGTTCCCTACTAGTTGTATATTCACATTTACTTGTCCTAAGAATGTCTTTGTTCAATAAATTTTGTATTATTAATCATATATTCTAATTGTTTCAGAATTTTTTTTATTTTGGGAATATGACACGCTCACATGTAAAATACCAAATTGCTAGAGATGATGTCGATACATCCGAGTACTTACCACAAAATATTCCAGATTTTCAAAATGTGACGAAGACAGAACCCACGTTTTGGAGGAAAGCGTTCCACATATTTTTATTGATATCTGCTTACTTTATTTTATCAATAGGCCTTACATTTTATAATCCATGGCTTTATAATGCATATGTGAGTAATTGATAACTAGAATTTTTTTTATAACTTTTTCATTTATCTAGTCCTAATGTAAAGAAAAAATAAATATAATCTCGAAAGGCACATACGTACGCGTTCGCGATTACACGCATACACAATGGGGAAAAAAAACATTCTTTTTGGACAAAAATTTTATTAGACGGCTTAATCGATTTTGATGATTTTAAAAAATTTCTTGTTATAAAATTTTTTGCATCATAGAGCTGTTAAGTTTTTGATATAAAACTACAATTCGAAATAGTAATTTTCCAAGATGACGGCGCGAGTGG
>NW_017295417.1:0-2425 GCF_001594075.2 Trachymyrmex cornetzi
ACTAAATAAAGTGGAAAGTTTTCCTTTCACTTTGTGGCTTTATCAGATGCCTAAAAAAACTGTTACTGAATTATTTGTTATTAAACTATTGTGAATTTAATAAAAAAGGAGCATTTTTATTTTGATTGCTAATAATTTTTTAAAAATTATTGTACTGCAATTAAAAAAACAAATACGTAATTAATTTTATTTTCAAATATAAAGTGTATCTAGATTCAGTTAATATTTTTGTGAAACTTAATTTAACTTAAACAATGTAAAGCTAAAAACGCTTAGAAAGCGTAACGCATACAATTTGTTCCCTACGAAGCCATTCAAGTATAGCGAGGAACTGCTCGCGCGTGCAAAGTTTAAGTTTCGCGAACTTGATAGTTTGATCGTCAACGCGTGCATGATCGATCACGCGAACCATATGGTTCACGTGCCCCCAGCATGGAAGTAATGGGTCATGGTTACGTAAAGAAGACCTTAAACGGCGATTACGCTCTGTTCTTATGTTTCGAAAGTTGATATACAGCGCATATGTTTCGGAAAAAAGAATATCCGATCTCATTGAATAGAAACAATTTCAGCTAGCGTGTGTGTTTGATCAATATAGAAACTTAATTTAATATAAAGTGAGTTTTCGAAAATTTTCTTCTTTTTTAAATATCTTTCACAGGCAATTAAGAATAATTATTTAGGATTAAATTTAATAATATAAATTTGTAAGATTTTTTTTTTTTATTAAAACGATAAATCAGCTTATAACGGTTCCATTAAATGGGTAATTTTTTATACGCTGCAAATGAAACAAGGCTCGTTGAATAAAATTTGTATAATCAATCAGGGTACAAGCATTTGATAAAATTTACTATTATCCTCGTTTTACTACGAAGGTCAATTGATACGTTATCATGGTCATTGTCATTTCTCTGAATATGATAAATTAAATCGATCCTACCAAGAGAAAGATAAAATATTATCATGGAGAAAACAGACGAAATGTACAATCATTTTGATAATTATAAATTAGGCAAAACAATTAAGTAATATAATAAATTGCAATTGCTGAAAGATAATAATAATTAAAGTAAGTGTAAGATAACATTATAAAAAATACGCTCTTTACCAATAAATCAAAATCTTAAGGTCCAGGTTATCTTGCAATTTTTATTTTTGATACTTTTAGGGTTTTTTCTTATACATATATAAAGATTGGTTACTCAATAATACGTTTCATTAATGTCATAATTAATGCGTTTATGGGAAGCCCTACTGAAGAGCAGGAAATGTGTACCATCCGTTTCTCCGCAGTCTTCCCAACCCCTTCGATTTCGATTTTGTCGCGATGAACTCTTAATCCGGAAGTCGGTGCTTTCGAAAGGAAATTACCTTCAAAGGATTCTGTGGGTCGACCATTTCCTGCAAACGTGTTAACGGAAATTTTAATATTTATGAAATACATAATAAGCGTCGGCTGCTGCTTGTCCCGGAATTAAAAAGCCGCCGATGCACTTTCATTCAGTGGTAGAAAGTATCAGAAAGTGGTGAATGACATCATATGTGGGATTGTGAAACATATAATGATTATAAATTGCTCGGCAATACATAATAAAGCAGCGAATTCGCGAATAAATGCACAGAAAAAACGATTGTTGAATTATCAACAAATTTAGATACAGATCTGAAAATAATTTTGTTAAGTCAAGATAATTAGAAAACTTAAAATAATATAGAAAATTCAAGCTTAATGAATAATGCTGCAGAAAAGTTCGATATTCAACAAACTTAAGCATCCTACATAATTATTTTGATAGTTTAACAAAATTATTTTCTGATCTGTATGTAGATACATAAAAAATATTATTAAATTAATTAAACAGAAACATATTTCATTTTTCGTCAATCTCATCCACTCTGATTCAACGATATTATTAATCGCCGTACCAAGTTACGAGTAAAGGGTTAATTTTTAGCAATAGACATTACACACCCGTTTCTTAAAGTTCGTTGCAAGCGCATTCGTTGGCATACTTTCGTGTTATTTACGGATATTACAATTACCTCGTAAAACTTTTTACACTTCGACGTGTTACGGACGATCGCCGTTGCGTCGCAACCGTTTCTCACGGAGGTAAAAAATGCTCTTCTGCGATGACGGTTGCTTCACGCAACATAAATTTTACGCGTGGAACCGTAGACTCTCCGTTCGCGTAGGTCCGTCTTTGCAGGTGTCCCTCGCGAAATTTTCGCACAATACGCATTCTGCGTATCGGTTCTCAGACCGTATACGTTAATCTGCGACGAGCCAACGCGATCACGGAAGGGTGGCGAAATTGAGTTAACGTGCGAGTTAATGCCCACGAAATTATGCTGCGTCGAATAAAAATTGGCCACTCCGCGATGCGTGTCGAATTAACACGCACTCTGACGCCTTGTGTGA
>NW_017295418.1:0-2425 GCF_001594075.2 Trachymyrmex cornetzi
CCCCACGGCAAAGCATCGGAAGCATTGTAGCCTCCGCTTTGCCAGGGGCACCACCCCTGCCATCGTCCATCCGACTTTCATACGTCCGGCACTTAGCAATTTGTTGGCGCATGTCAAAGGGCACTGTACCCAGACCGCACTTAAACCTCCTCTCCCGGGTCTGAGGGGTCCAACCCTAACCTCCGCCGTTTGGGCCTGTCCATTCTTGGCCACCGCTTCGGCCACCTCTTCCACGGAGACTGATTGGTCAATGTCCACTAACCTAATTTCAGCTCTCCGCATGGGCCTGACAACGTGCACCTCCTCTCTGAACTGACTTTCAGAGAGGACGTCCCTAAGTCTGCCCACCAGTGCCTCGGCCTTGGTTCCGGCTTCTTTCCCGCCCGGTATTTCTATTAAAAGGCCGCCTGCCTGTGCCCTCCTTATACGTGTGTTGGATATGCTGAGGTCGTCGAGCGAAATCTTACTTCTCGCCAACTTCATGACCTCAGCATACGACACGTTACCCGGCTTGTCCTTGTTCTCGTTGCACCGAATCAGAACCGCCGCTGTTCTCGGTGCCCGAAACACATTATCTTTGGCCATAGTAGGCCTTCGTCCCGCGTTTCCCGGTTGCCCCCCTCGAGGTTGGCCTGCGACGTTGACTCGCATGGGGCCTTTTAACACCCCATCACGCGCACTCGCACTGACCGCACTTTTTGTCTTGCCGGTCCGGCGCACTCCGGCCCTAGTATCCCCCTCGGAAAATGGGGGGATCGCGGCTCGTCCTGGGTCTTTTCCCCGCGTTCCGGTTTCCACTTTCGCGTCAGGGGCCGCTCCCGCCTTCTCCTTTCTTCTCAGTCTCTTCCGCGCTCTCTTCGACTTGGCCTCTTCCCAGGCCTCGCCATCGACCAGATATTCTCTCGGGGGGGACTGGCTTACCCGATCCCGGTTGCCAAGTCCGTCACCCCCTCCAGTGTCTTCCGTTCCATATCTAGCCCGCGCGGCATACGTGTCCCCACGTATCAGGCTAGTACCTTTTGCTTCTCTCGACCTCGTGGTTATCTGCCCTTCCTCGTTAACCTTTGTTAACCGAGTGGGCCCGTCTACCAGCTTCTTCCTGACCCCACCTATTGGCGGTCGGCAGGCCGGGGGAAGGTCCTCCATTCCTGCGTCTAGGTCGACGTCCCTGCTCCTCGTGGAACGCTCCCTCCTGTAACGTCCTCGAGTCCTTATTGGGGAGCCCTCCTCCCGAGTCTCCTCCCCAGGAGAGAGGACAGATCTCCTGTCTCGGTCCCTGTCCCTCATCTCCTGGACCGTTCTCTGTAGCGCATCTATCTGCTCCCGCGTAGTTGTTCTTTCCCGTCGGAGGGTATCAACCTCTCGCCTTAATTTGATTACCTCTTTCTCCAAGGTCAGATTATTGGCCCTAATCTCCTCATTAGGTCCCGTGCCTTTGACGATCTCCGCCACTAACTTTTGCACGGCGATCTTCGCGACGTTTACGCCGACTTTTATTTGCCTCCGCAAATCCCCCTTCATGCTTTGGGTTCTTCGCTCGGCCTCCCCCGCGGTCTCCAGAACCCTCAAAGTCTCCGCCATTATTGACTTTGGAGACATCTGGGGAAACAGCGCCGTGACCTCCTCTATGGCGTCTTTTTGGTGGGACGAGAGCCTGTCGTCCAGCTCACACTCCACGAGGCCCTTCCGCCTTTTCATCCCGTGGCCTCTTCTCTTAGCCAACTTAAAAAAGTCGACCCTGTCCAGCTCGTCATCCTCGAAATCCGTCCGTTTCGAGTCGAGTCTGGGCAGGGCATGCGACCCGGGACAATTCGTACTCTTAGGCTTCCGCCCCCTTTTCTTCCCCTTTCTAGGGACGCACTCAAACGAGGAGGACAGACCCTCCTCCATGTCTTTCACGGAAATAGAGGGCGTCTGTTCCCCTCCAGTGCTTTCCCCTTGTTCGGAGTCCACTTCGATTACGCTGGTGGGGCTGGACGCCGTTTCACCCACGTCGATTCCTCTTCCAGAGCCGCTGAATACAGGTGTGCCCATGGAGGCGCTCTCCGCTATAGGAGAGTTTACGATTTCTCCTTCAACGACTCTTATCCTCGTTTCCTTGGGATATCCTGCCGCTCTTGACCTACCCCTTCGTGGTATTGGCGCCGCTCCTCTCGCCGAGGTCGACGCTTTCCCGATCAGTTCTACCGGAGAGGTATTCGCTCTGATTGAGACTACATTTGTCCTTTGTAATTGTAGTCTCAGCCCCTTTCTCTGCTTTCCCGGGGTAGCCTCTATAGTCGCCCCTGCTTCCGCAGAGGTGGATGGCACACCGCCCTCCTCCGGTGTTCCTCCTCCTACTCCAGTGTCCTCCCGGACGGTAACATGTTCGGCCGTGGGGCCCGTCGGCAACCCCACGGCTAGCCCTTCACAGGATTCCCCCGGG
>NW_017295419.1:0-2425 GCF_001594075.2 Trachymyrmex cornetzi
GAAGAAGCTCGATGATGTAATTACCGTTCTCATACGTTAATTTTCGCAGGTGAATCGAATCGAAAATGCTCGTCAAAAAATCTTTAGGAAAATCCGCGTCAATGATGATTAATATGAGAACCTTTGTCGAAAATTTTGTGTCATGGAAATATTAATTACTTTACTTTTATCCTTTTTTTTTTGTGGAGTTTGATCCTCCATTTGTAGATTGTTTTCTTGACTTATGCGAAAATCGAAATTGTATCAGAGTGTCGTCAAGTAATTAGAATTTAATTAATTAATTAATGTATATTTAATATAGGCAATAACGTTCAATATTTTGAAATACTATTTATTTGAGCTTTCAGATTTCCATGCTTTGTAAATATCATTATACATAAATAAATTAAATCGTAATACAAGGACATTATTAATGGAGATATTAATTATAATCGACCTCAGTCGTTTTATCTTTTTTGCTTTCATTATTATTATTATTATTATTGTTATGCGATGCGCGTTATTTTCTTTGCGCGTTTATTCTTTGCACATCTTGTATCGACTTTTTTATGCCATTATAAAAGATTTGAATTTAAGACAAATAAATTCATATTTATCTATTTGTACATTACATTTTCTTCACCGAATTAAAAATTTGCAAAAATGTCGGGACTTCCGCTATTCTTTGCTTCTTCGATTCGACTATCGCGAAATCACAGTGATGGCGCAGCGAACATATCTGACCGGTCGGACATACATGTGAGTAGGACTTGAAGAGACGACACTCGAGATAATGGGCCCGTTTTGGCCGCTCATCGACAGCCTCGTTTATTTTGTCGAGTCCCGGTCCATAAATGTGTCGTGCAAATCTACACGAGAGCCAGCCGTCTCGTGCGAACGAATCGATTTAGCGTGCCATAATGAAGTTAACGACTTCGACCTGATTAGTACGAGAGATTTGTCATTCTCGTCTATCTTATATAAAACCTTATATAAAACCGGTATAAAGTACGAACGTTCGAAATAATTAACAGCTAAATAATTGATCTCAGTAATACAACATATAGCAATTAATTTATAATAACAGTAATAATAAATCGTAAAAAATAATGGTAATTATTGCATATATCGATAAATCATATATATAAAATTGCCAATTGCTCTATCATTTAGAAATACCCACTATTCCATTTCTTTATTTGCTTTTACTTGTCGAAATTTTATCAGTTCAACGTAATTGTACATCGATTTTTATTTATAGAAATGAATATTTTCACTTAAATCTGTATTTACATTTTTATTTGTGTTGTATACTATTTTCTATCTTGATACGCGAGTGTGAGCATCGCAAATCGCGAAATCGTTTTCACTCTCGCCCTCTTTTCTTTCCCCTTCAAAAACGAGGAATTACTTTATCTGTCTGGGCAGATGATATGGCACACGACTGAAAATGGGATTTCGGCAGCATCAGATGCGTTTTCTATGTATATATATAGAGAGAGAGAGAGAGAGAGAGAGAGAGAGCACACATACACACACATACGTTCCTTTCCCTTCAAATCTCGTAAATCGGAATCGTCGGTTTTGCGGTAACGACAACACTCAACAATGAAATCGAACCTGTAGCCGTAAACGGACTAATTGCTGGGATAATAATTATTCTGGGATCTCTGGCCTAGGGCTGGGAGAGGCCGATGCAAGGGAAAAGGGGTTTAGATCATCGTTCGCTTGTGTTTCCGGGGTTATTATTGACGCAAGTTTCCGGACATTATTTAGCTAATTATTTGCCAATGTATATTCCCTCGAATCTTTTCTCTTAAATTGAAATCGAAACCGATTGATACTTTTTCCATTTTATTTTCTTTTAATTTCGAATCGTATTTATAATTGGAATATACAATGATATCTCTGAATGCTTTAACTTTAAACATAACTCGAGTTTCTTCCTCTTCTCGCTTTGTGTTTTCATATAATTCTTTATGAGCTTTAAAATATTTTATTATACGTATTAGAGAGTAGATAAATGAAGTAGCTGACTGTATATAAATAAATGTATGTGAAAAGTTGAAAAATAAAGAGAGAAAGTAAAATAATAAAATGAAGTAAATATGACGAAGCAAAAGAAAAGGAAAGTGATTTATTGTCTGAAATAACTGTACTTGTTAGCTATAATAATTATAACGAGATACCTATCCAATCACTTTTTCTTGTGTGAACACGTAACGATATTAATAAACGTAATACAATAATTACTGAAATATATTTGATCACTGCAATAATTATTATGATAAATATCATCATATGTCTCAATAGTTATAGAAATGCTCTTTTCTATGATAATAGAAAGATTCAGGTTTTGCAATAAATACTTTGCAGTATTTCAAGATGATTCTCAAGTAGAATAAGTCTCGATAACGTCAAAATGACGTAATTTTGACGTCATTTT
>NW_017295420.1:0-2474 GCF_001594075.2 Trachymyrmex cornetzi
AATTAGTACTATATTATTAGTTTCCTACTCTTAATTGAATTTTAACAGGAACGCTAATTTCCGTAAGAATGTCGGTAATATCTTGTCGGTGGCTCGGGTGTCAGTGTCAAGGTCTAATCCGTCTAACCAGACGGACCAGACCAGACAGGCAGACACAAATGCATGAGTTAGTGCGTGAAGAGCAGTGGAATAGTTCTCGTTTGTACTACAAACTATTTCTGAGCACACAGTAATTATTTAAAAAAAAAGTGCGTGTCATTCAACATAACTTTATGATATATCATGCATATTAAGAAACTTTGTATGATAATGTGGCGAATGGCTCTCGAACGGCAAAGCTTTGATTTACAATTGATTCCTAAATAAATGAATAATAATACTAAATGTATGATAGGAGAGAAAACATAAAACGTAATATTTTTTACTGAGTAATTAGTAGCTCGCTACGCCGTGCAGAAATTAAATTTTTTTTTGTTAATAGGCACAACGTAACCTAAAAATATAGCACAATGGTAATTATTAAATTAAATCGCACATTAAATTTCTTCTTTATTCTGCACCACATCATAAATAGTTAAATTTGTTGAAAAACTCAGATTATGCAAATTATTTAAATTTTTATCAGCAGAATGCCAGCAAATAATAGATTCTGCTAAGAATACACGAAAAGTGATGACAGAGTGATGATATATTTATTTTTAAAAATAATATTAATTTTATTTTAAAATAATAGATTCTGCTCGATCTCTTTCTGTTGATACAAGATATTAGATTATTAGACTTTAAACTGACAGACCAACAGAGTTTAATGCAAATGTAATTTTAGTCAATTTGTTTAGAATTTGTTTAGAATTCTGGCATACTACTAACATTTTACTTATTACTTACATTCCCTGTATTAAATTGAGATATCTGATTAAAACTTCAGAAGAAAAAGAGAGGAGTAAAAAATACCAGGAGTATAACTATAAAAACAAAATTTATTATCGTAATGTGTGAAGTATTGTGTAATTATATTGTGAAGTGTTAATTATTTTTACCTATTTTGAAAGATATATTTTCTGTTGTAACAATTAAAATAATTGTATATTAGTGCCCCAATAATTATAAAATACTCAATTATTATTACAATAGCTACAAAGACTACTATATTTTATATTTTGCAGAGACTGTATAGATATCATATCTTAGCATTGATTTCCGCATTGTCGTGAGATGCAGTATGTCTATTATAATTCCAATTTTTATTAAGTGGTTTTTTCACAAAACACTTGTTTTTTAATCTGTATAATCAGATTTTATATTATGTCAGATTAGAATTTTTATTATCATGCAAAGATTTAATAATTACCTAATCAGTGAACTCAATTTTTATATGATTACATCTTTTATTTGAATTCATAAAGTCTTTTGAAAGAACTAAAAAGAATTCTTTTCAGCATTGTTTTATAAAGCAGTCTAATGATTAAAATTAAATGTTTGTTACTTTATAACATTGCTTTTTGAAAATAAAATTTTTTATTAAGATAAAATTATCTGAGATAAGTCAATATTCTCTAATATTAATATATTCTTTCTTTTATATAAGTTATTGAATATTTTTTGCATAAATTCTTTTACTTTTCCATATGTAAAATTTTTCTGTAACTTGGTATAGAAATTTTTATAAAAATAACATTGACGCTTTAAATTTCGAAAGATTATCTCGAAAATACTCTCTGTAAAATAATTTTATATAAAAACTAGAAAAGAAGTTCAGATATTTCATAATTTTATTCTATTAATGTACCAATTATTTTTGTTCATAGAATGCTGTCAGGACAGTTTATTCGTAATATTCAGTTGCGTGTAACACGATATTTTACTTGTAGCAGTATTTTAGGAGAAATTAATAAAGTAGATAAAATTCCTGCACAAAAAAGCAATGAGTCTACAAAGGACAGTGTCATGGGTAAGGATAAGATAAATACTTTCTATATATAAATTAATGCTTAATAATAGAATCGATTAATCTTGTTTGTAATTAAATTTATTTTCAAGAACTATTACTTAAAAGTTTACTATTGGTAATTTGCAAATTCCTACTTAATTTGCGATTTAATTCTGAAAAAGATGTGCAATATACAAAATAAAAATATCAAAAACATATCAAAATGTAACTTCTTGTGTATGTATACATTTTATAGGTTCACGCATGCATCGGGTAACTAATTTTGACAAGAGAGTACTTGTTTGGGTAAATCGATATCCGAGCATTGCAGATGTTCCTAAAGATGTTACGTATGTGTTGTATCTATTTTTATACCATATGAAATCATTTAACAAAAAATATAAATTTAATACAAAAACATAAATTTCGATATATTTGGAATTGATTCGTCTTCAGTAGAAAATTTTAACAATAACAATCACAAAATTGTAAGAAATATAACTTATAATATTATTTTTGAAGTAAATTTTTTATTTAAGAAATA
>NW_017295421.1:0-2479 GCF_001594075.2 Trachymyrmex cornetzi
GAAGAAATGAAATCTCGAAAGAGGAGTAATGTAAGAAAGTGGCAGAGCAGTCTCTTAATTACGCTCGCCCGACAACCCGCGAGAAGCGAGTAAGCACTTTTAATAGAGAAGCCACGGTAATTCACTCGGCGCCGATAGTCGCATCCGTCAACCGGAATTTCGCTCTGCAAAATCGCAACGCTGGCGAATATACTTTTTGGAGCGTCGCCACGACAAAGAATTTAATTAACTCGCCCCGATGGACGAAGTCCGCGCCGAGAATATGTAATTCTCTGATTGCATAAATTATCTCCCTGGAAACATATAACTCTCCATCGTTCAAACTGTATTAGCGAGTGAAAATAACATTCGCGACTTTTGATTTGCATATCGAATACCGTACACCGATTCGTCGAATTCGTTCTCGTTAAATATTTTTAAGTCAAAATATCACGTCTGGACATTTATACCTTTATATTATGATCACTTCTGGATAGGAATATCGTGTCTAGACATCACGATATTAAATATTATGATTTCCCAGCTGTATCGGACAGTTTGGCGTAAATATCCACACGATGTAACAAGTTCAATTACAAGATTGAAAAATAAAGGCTCTATTAAAGCAACCGGTATTATAATTAATCGATAAAAAAATAATTCTTGATTTTTTAAACAACATCTGTGAATCCAATGAATATTGAGGTACGACATGCGATGCACTGAAAGAAAAGCGTTTGCTATTCGATTATAATAGATAGTAATTTTATTTTCCTAATTATGGTTGTAGAAGCTGCATTTTTGTAGTCGGCACAATGTTAGTAATAATAACTTTATATTTATAATTTTACCAACTATAAAAAAATTGTACTAGAAATTATAATAATTTCAAATATTAATATAGCAAGATATCAAAATATGAATGATATAAATAAAATAAAAATTTTTATGTAATACTTAAATGCAATCGTAATTATAATAAATATAATTATTTTGCAGTCATAATTATAACGAATGTAACCATTTGGCAAAAAAATGATTATAAATTGTAGTAATTGCAATCATTCTTTTTTTCAGTGAACTTGATAATAAATAAATAATAGCACAAAGTTCTTGTGAATCACATAAAGTTCTTTATTTGAATAATTCGTACGTTCGTAAAGATGTTGAAAGAGAATTTTATCCTGTGATCTTTTGCATTCGCTCGGGGAAAGAAATATAAATTGTAAGATTTTTTAGGGCTCCTTTTCGTGCATTTTTAAATATTTAGCTTCCTAGCTTTTAAAATTCTTATGCTTATATTTGTAGATCCTTGGGTTTAGATGATAGCATTCAAACGGAAAAAACTGATAGAGAACATGAAATAATTTTCTTGCGACTGATTTAAATTTGTATTTCAATTTTCAATTTTTCTATTAACCTTAGTAAGATATCAAAGAGAAAAGAAATCAAAAAAGGGAATGGGAAGAGTCAATAACTAATTACATTATCTGATATAAAAGTATCAATTTTTTGTATGTAATTTTAAAGTTCAAAAGAAATCGTTTCTAAAAATAACACGATAAAAACGTTTTGCTAAAATACATACAAACAAAACTGCAGGAACGTGGCACAAATATTTGTGGTTTCAATGTTGCGGTTTAATTTAAAGTTATTTATTATAATTATAATAGCAATTATTTAAGTAAATTACCGTTATTAGCAAATAAATAGTAATATTATTAAAATAACTGTATTAAAACAATTATATAATTCTGTGTTCTGATGAAATTTCGATAATGACTTCTCCTACGTCGATTTCAACAAAATCCACTTCTCAAATTTCTTCTTTGCTTTAATTCTAGAAATCAATTATTACTGTTAATATTTTTTGTTTCAATTCCGGTAAAATTCATTCATGTAATCCCGCTTCAGATTTAATAAACCGATTCACCGGCGATTTATTTATCTTCTTCCACTTTATAGAACAAACGAGAAAATTCCGACGTTGTTGTTGGTGGTGTAAAAAAGCGGTGAACGAGCGTGCTATAATAAAACTAGGATGAGGTGTCCATTACCTTACGATTACGCGGAAAAACTTTCGCGAGGAATCTGATAATTGAAAGACCGTGCTCGACGAAACGATGAAGCGATATACTCCGAACGAGAGGTACGTAATACGGAAGCCCGTCTCCTATCCATCGGGCGCAAGATTAGTTCGTGGGATTTTCAGGGAAGTAACTTGATGTGATCTTGTAAAATTTTCAATAGTTTTCGTAATCCAATTCTCGTCGCTCGATTAATTGTTTTCGCTCAATTTAATTGTTACGTCGCGCGTTTCAGAAATGAAATGACTTTATCTAAGTAATTATTATAAAGTAAAGCGAGGTAATTTGGATAGCAACTTTGAAATTGTATAAAAGATTGAGGTCACACAGTATATTTAATTAAACATACGCTGAGAAAAATGGTCTGGTTGGATTAAACAGTAATTCTGGTGGAAAATGGACGAATCAGAATT
>NW_017295422.1:0-2482 GCF_001594075.2 Trachymyrmex cornetzi
TCGAGAATCGCGAATCGATTCGCGCGAGTGTGTTTATAACGCGTCGCGGACTGAAAAGGAGAATTCATAGAGCAGTAATTGGATTTTTGATCCGATCAAAAGCACCGATTGTGTCGTCGTGCGCGCGAGAGAGTAAGATCGACGGATCGAATTCGCTATTTTCTAACCGCGCGAATCCACCACGCTTCGCGTCGGAGTGTCGTTCATTAAGTTGCAAATGAACATTCAAGGTTTCGCGAGCTCGAGCGCGATCGATATTCGCTGCGGAAAATCGATTATGCGAGCCGTATGGATTGCACCACGCCGCATTGTCAGTTCGTAATTGTGATTACAAAGTCGCGTCAGAAACACATCGTCCTTTGTCGATTATTAATTTAGTTGGAGAACCGATAAGGATACGGTTAGACCGACTCAATCTAGAGATCGCGTTTTACGATGTCAGATCGCAAAATTGATTCTCCGACGAGTACTTTTCTATCTATCGGTTGTTCTATACGGAAAGGGAGGGTGGTTTTGCTGAAGTGTCTTAAACTTTAATTAGATACAGATCTGAAAACAATTTTGTTCGAATCGTGAAAATGATTACTTAGAAATATCAAACATAATGAGCAATGCTACAAAAAGTTGACATTCTAGCAACTATAGTTTGAGCGAAGTTTTGTTGGATTATCAAAATAATTGTGTAGGACACTCAAACTAGTTGCTAGACGGTTTTGCTGAAGCATCTAAAAATTTAGCTAGATACAGATCTGAAAAACATTTTGTTTGGATCGTTAAAACAATTATGTAGAACGTTCCAAATTGGTTGCTATAGAATGTAAAAACATTTTGCTTGATAACAATTTCTACGTAATTATTTTGATGGTCCAACAAAGTTATTTTCAGATCTGTATTCAGTTTAATTTGTAGATTTTAATAAAATCGTTCTTTCTCTGTGTACATTTTACATTGCTGCAGGACTTTTTATCGCGTTTCATTTCGAATAAAATGGCCAATTAAAATCTTTTTAATGACGCGATTGAAAAGCGTGAAAAGAGAGCATTGGTTCAATAATATCTGTCCTGATTAATAAAATTTACTTCGAATATATGTAATGGCTTGTTCTCGACTTTATATAACCAAACCCGTGCGTTCTCCGGAATACTAATTCAGAGAAATGTAAACTCATTTCGCTCTAGAGAATTTTATAAAACGCATTTTATAAAATCAGTTCATTTATCTCGTTATTTATGTCCGCCGCGCGCGCACGATAACATATAAATAAATCGATCGGCAAAGAGAAAGAAGTAGAGAGAAAGAGAGGGAGAAAAAATGCACTTTATGCCACGCAAAGGATCGTAGAAGGACACGCGGGCCGAAAGGGTATCCGTGACTGCGTTATTATAACGATATTCCACAGCGCACGGGGCACGATCAAATGTTTTATGCTAATCTGCGGGAAACCTACTTCGCAAAGTCCCTGAACCGCGCGAGCGGTATCTTGCGCGAGAGCAGCGTCCCGCGATACTTGCCCGTGAAAGATCCCACGAAGAAAAACATTCATTCAGCAAAGTTAGAGCTCGCTTTTTTACAAATTCAACATTTATAACTGCACCGTTGAAAAATTTCTGTTAAATTTAACACATATCACGGTCCACTCAAATTTATGTGCTTATTTAACACAAGGATACGTATGTTAGAAGGTACACTGAGAAAAAGTGCATGTAATTTTACATGGAAATTACATGCTTATGACTAGAAAATTACCTAAATATGACTGGAAATTTCTTTTTTCAGATTTTTTTTAAGTAAAAATATATACTAATGATAAAATATATGTAAAAGTAACTTTTATGTAAAAATAACTTGTAATTTTTAATTTAAACGGTATTTTTACAACGCATAAATAAAAAAAAAAGTTTCATGCGAAATTACAGAAAAAAAGTAAAATTTTACATTTATTGTGTGATTGCTGTAGTCAATCTGAATCAGATCTGTACCGAGAAAACACCACCCTGCCGCGCCGTCCTATCAGCTTGCTAGTGCCAATTATGCCAATCCCTAAGAACTGCACGATACACACTTTCTACTATTTTGTGTTTTGCTGATGCATTAATCGTATCGTCTCTGTATTCTTTCGAATAAACTCACTCGAACTTGTGCAGATAAGATATTTAGGGCTGTTAGGCCAAGTCGAGATAAGCGATCCGAATAATCGGAACATTTGGCTGAGAATAGCGATGAGAGTGCTATAGCCGTTGGAACGAAGGATCCTGAGTTGAAATCCCGATCGGCTTCTTTATTTTTTCCATCCTTTGTGTGTGGAAAAAATTTATAAAGGGAAGGTGATTATTTAATATTTGAATAGTGTATTCATAACCTGTACAATGAGGTTATTTTTCTCAATTTGCAATTTAAAATTATCTGATATAAAGGCTTATAATAGCCACCAGTTCCTTCATCGCCAAACTTGTAGAAGATTTCAGTGCATATTCCAATTGTT
>NW_017295423.1:0-2500 GCF_001594075.2 Trachymyrmex cornetzi
ATTCATAATCGACGCATGCGCATTACGGTGAAGCATTCAGACAAGGACAGATAGATGTTGGTGCCATCGACAGTTACCTATGGCCCTTACAGTATGTATGTTCTAAGGGGATAGTGCAGTAGAACAGTGTTGTTAGGTATGCCGCCTTTTTAGCGCATACGCACTACAGTACTAGTTACTTCTAGAGAAATCCAGTAATGTAAAGGATGAAAAGCACGGGGGTTGGGACCGCGGGCTAAACTGTTCGTGATTACGCGCGAGAATCGGAGAAAAGGCATATACATTATAAGTAATTTATTTCGCGAAAACAAAGAATCTAGACAAGTCAATCCGAGGACTGTATTAGCATTTTAAGACATTACTTAAGACAGTTTTAAAATGAAAACGGACTATGAATCGCCCCATGTTTAGCATTTCACAGTTAGCAGCCTTTAGGCTTTCATCGACATTCATAGACAGAGAGGTCGGAGAAAGAAGATTGCAAACTGTGCACATCATAGGCCTGTTTTTGGCTGAACTTTTGCACCAGTTCACCTTTCTTCCTTTTCTTTCCTCCTGGAGAGAAAAGAAAGAAAGATGAACTGGCGCAAAAGTTCAGCCAAAAAGAACAGGCCTTATATGTTATCCTTCCTCCATGTGTTGAAGATACTTTTATTACATTGATTACATACAGCATGGCTCTTCCAGTATGTATGTTCTAAGACTATCCCCAACAGGAAATTTAAAGCTTGACAGGAAAAAGCTATCAGACGGCACCGCGTGCGCAGGCACGAGTCTTCATTGTTTTTCTGTTATACGTTTCTCGTGTGACAATTTTACTAATCTTTTTTAGTTTTCTCTTTATATAATGGGAAAATCAGAACGTAATTCAAAGAAGAGGAAGAGCTTTTCATCAAGGGATCGTCTTGCAGTTCTCAAGGAGATTTTACGCCTTATAGATGTTCTCTCAGATAGAGAAGCTGATCGGTCTCGCTTCTCCCCTTTATCCTTGTTGGCATCTCCTTTTCGATCTGAATGATCGTGATGATCGAGTGTCTGCTATCGAATCGAGATCCGTTTGATCGTGAAGCCAATTTCCCTTCCCGAAACTTTCGCTTCAGACTTCGTCGATGAAGATTCTTTGACAGCGCCAAAGCCTCATGCGAGTCAGGAGGAGCCAAGAGAGATTCGCATATTATAGGCGTGTACATACGTACTGGATCTGTATTTGTAGAATGCAGATGGACGATCGTCACATCTTTCTATTTTTAGTCAGAGGATTCTCTACTTCTTTTTGCTCGTTGGTTAGTGAACGAGTTACTCTCTTCCCTTCCAGTTTCTCCTGCTACTCTATCTGATTTATCCACTTCCGTGGGATTAAATAAGGATAATGCGAATGCTCTAACGACGAAACTGTTCGGTCCCAACCTTGTTGGTATCGACATTTAGCTCTGGAACGATCTGATTGTCTCTAAATGGCAGAATCTTACTCGCCAAAGCCTGGAGTTTGATCAGGAGGTCCTGATGAAGAAATATTCTCCTTCCAAGATTATCTTTTCTGAAGGTTCTTAGATTGAATCCGGAGTGCAGATCAGCTTTAAGAAATAATTCTATCATCAAGAGAAATGATTTTAACTGTAAGGATCACGACTAGACTGGAATTGTTTTGTGTATCCTAGGAGAAGCTATTTTGGATTTCCTGAAGCCGGATCTACAACATTCACTAAACCCTGATATCCGGTCATTTCTAAGATCAACGATGGAGCACTGATATTAACTGATCTTTTTTACCGCCTGTCTCTCTCTAGAAGAGCTCAGATTAAACCAGTTCTTAATCTACTTGCCAAAAATACGGCTGATGCCATTCCTGTAGATAATCTGCTTTTTGGTACTTCCTTCGGTGAGATTGAGATCCTAGAAATAGCCAATGGTGACATTGTCAAGATTCCACTGGCTATTCCCACAACATTCTTTTTTAAAAAATTACATAAAGACAGTATTACATACGTTAAAGAGAATGTTAACAATTAATCGTTAGCCAAAATTTAAAATGATAAAATTATATTCGGTTATAGAAGAAAATAGTTATTGTGCGATATAGAATCCTTGTTACTTGAGACTTTGTAAGACTTCGTATGGAAAACACGGAATTTCTAGATTCACGTATTTCCCAACTTCAATCTTCGCAAGTCTGTTATAGAAACTTCTCGATGTAAATTAATAACAATTATTGAATGGTTTCTAGTAGGCAAGAATTACTATGACAAAATATTTTAGAAAATTTAGTATTTGATTTTTTAAGAAAATAAAAATTATTTTGCAAGAAAAATATTCTTTAATAACGTAAGGTACGACCTCTGCACGTTTAACCTACAGAGACGCTCCTGAGCCAAAACGTCACGTGCACCCGACGGCAGCGTTGCCAACCCTACGGATTTATCCGTAGATCTACGGATTTTTAACATTCCCTACAGATTTACAGATTTTGTCCTAAATTTTACCGATTCTACGGATTTTTTAC
>NW_017295424.1:0-2501 GCF_001594075.2 Trachymyrmex cornetzi
GAGCATACATAGAACGCGATCGGTTCAGCCGTTATTGAGATCCGATAATCTCGATTTGCCGCATCTCGTCGGTTCGCGTAAAGGAGGCACGGCAGTGTCGCTTCGCCCAGCTTAGCGCCGAGACGCTACCAGTGTCTCCAGATTAATGTTTTTATGAATATCGAGAGCTCGAAACTTAATTTTTAAACGTTGTTATTGAACCACGCTGACTGAAAACATGCGTCTAGCTTCTTTTTAATTTTTTACTATTATTTTATGTACTTTCGGAGAAACTCCGTGCAATTTATTGAAATGTTGGATCAAACATCGTAGGAGTATTTTCAAGGATACGGTCAAGATAAGATTTTTGAAGTTTTGATTACGTAACAACAAAATTCCACATGTGATGAGTATATACAGTTGTAATTTAAATTTCACATATTTAAGCTCTAGCATTAAGTTTTGTAAATCGAGAGAATCGTATATTTGAAGAATATTAAGCCTAGAATTAAACGGTGCTTTTAGGTCTTTACATTTTTCCAGAAATCAAATGTTCAAAATAGCTAGAGAAATTTCAAGAATGATCCCTATATCGTAATGTGTTGGTTTTCCCAACAAGAGCACAGTAGAATTGGCAGGAAGATGCAGTGGTTAGTTCGGAAGCATCGAGATGATCAAGAATATCAAACCTATTCAGTATCGTTGCTTTCTTGCGGTGTCCATAGATCCTAAATAATATGAACAAATTTTTGTACAGTACTTCTTCACATAACAATGAGAGTTTTGCTACAATTCTTATTCGGCCATCTGACTTCATGAGAGTAGATACTCATTCCTCATTAACTCGCGTTAATGAGAAATGGTTCATTAATCGGACTGAACTGCGATTCCAATAGAGGTACAATGTCTCTTACAACTAGATAATAATTTTGCGCTTCTTTCTCATGACACCAAGAAAAACTGCCTATAGTTTATTACGAACATAGAAAATAGTATTAATAGACTGACTACCGATGCATGAGAGACTTGCTATTAGAAATCGTTCTATACCTATTATGCAGAACGTTGCGTCATCGAATACTAATAAAGGCGGGAACCAGACATTATCTCGCACAATTAAAGCTACGCGTCGGTTTGTAAAGCATAATCCGAACATAATCTTTACTAATGCGGATAAAGGAAACATCACTGTTGCTCTTAAAAGGGATGAGAATATTGAGAGTATTAATAATATGCTAAATGACACAGAAACGTATATTCCGGTGAATAGGGATCCAATTTCTAGTATTGCGAGAAAGAAACAGGTGCTTTTAAAGTGGTGGGAAAATAAGGGATACATAGACAGCAAAACCTATGAAAGGTTGCATTGCAGTGAAGGGATTTTGCCGAGAGCCTATGCATTTCCCAAAATTCATAAAACGGGTTCACAGTACAGAATTATCATCTCTTACGTTGACAGTCCGTTATATCATTTAGCTGCTTTTTTACAGGATATGATTGGTCAACATGTTCCAAAACTACAGAGCCAACTACAGAGAATAGCTTTGGTTTAGTTCGTAAATTAAATGGTTATTTTAATGGTAAACATATTTTGATTTCGTTAGACGGTGTGTCTCTGTTCACCAATATTCCTGTTGAGTTGGTCATAGAGTGCTTAGATGAAAAATGGGAATACATAGCCAAGAAAACGAAGATTCCGAAAACGGAATTTATTACAGATGTAAATTCGATATTAAATTCGACATTTTTTATGTTTGATGGCAAGATTTATCGGCAGACATTTGGTACTCCCATGGGCTCTTCGTTATCTCCCATTATGTCAGATTTGGTGATGGAACATCTAGAGAAGATAGCTTTGGAGGGTTTGATGATTGAACTACCATTTTATATTAGATACGTGGATGATATTGCTTTGGCGGTTCCACATAATCTGATTGATCGAGTATTTGATATTTTTAACGCATTTGCATGACAGAATTAAGTTCACGTTGAAAGTTGGGGGGAAAAAATGAATTTTTTGAATGCAACATTGATTTTGAATAACAATGTCATAGAGTTCGATTGGTTTCAAAAAAACGGCGTTTTCTGGTATGTTCATCAGTTTTCATTCTCTCCACCCGTCATCATAAAAGAAGGGGGTTATTATCGGGATGTTAGATAGGGCGGTATTGTTGTCGCATCCGAAGTATCACGCAAAAAGCATAGAATTTATAGTCAATACCTTTTTGGATAACTATTATCCCTCTTGATTTCATTTTCAATGTCATTAATTCTAGAATAAAATTTTTTATGATATTTCTAAACAGAATGAGGGTGAAGTAGAGGAAGATGAGACGAGAAATAATTGGTTCACGGTGCCGTACTTACCAGGTATCTCGGAAAAATTTAAAAATATAACAAGGGGGATGTGAAGACAACGTTGTGCTATCGTAGCATCAATAAATTAGATAGTATTATTAAGGGCCATAAGGACAGACTACCGACTAGCTCCAATAAAAATGTTGTTTATAAGTTGCAATGTC
>NW_017295425.1:0-2502 GCF_001594075.2 Trachymyrmex cornetzi
ATACATTTCTTTTCTTTTCGTTTCTTTAAGTAACGCGCCGATGACCGTGACGCGGTGCGCGCGAATCGTGTTTCCGTTTTACGAAGGGCGAAATTTACAACGATGATAAATACACTTTGCAGCGAGCTCTGAGAAGCCGGAAGCGAGATCGCTTAGCACCTTTCCTTTACGTAACGTAGTAGACATGTGAGCCGCGCGTCTCTCGACACTCGCCTCGCCTCGCCGCGCCTGTGTCACCGACGTACTACGTACGTACGTACGTACGTACGTCGCGCGTTTAATGTCGCGTAAGTTATTCGACGATATTTGCCGGGTAATGTCGCGTAACTCGTTCGATATTGCGACACTGATATTTCTAACGTCTTTCACGCGACAGCCCCTCTTTCGCGATGATAAACACTCGTCCGACCACTTCGCAAACTATCGACCTTCGATCGCTCTGATGTATCGGGTTTCTGATAATGACGACTGACGCGACAACTTCACACTCCAACCGGTAAGTATTTATTTATTTTATTGGTGGACAATAAGCATGAGCGTAGCCAAGAGGAAAGGCACAGTCTCCCCTTCTATAAATCTTAAGCCTACTTTAGACGATGTATAATTCGCGATAGAATTCTATTTATACTTTTATGCATCGTGTAATACAGAAAACATGCGAATAATCAGAATTATAAATTTATCAATATTATAATGCTCCATTTTATGTAAGTACAAGAGGCTTTCTATAATAAGCCGTTATTAGTAATAAATCGGAAGTGTGTGTCAAAAACTAGAAATTGACCAATCATAGTCGAATACGAGAAGAATACTTGACTTGGTCAATTTCTAGCTTCTGACTTCTGATTTATTACTAATGGCTTATTATAGAAAGCTTCTAAAACCATTAAATATGCGTATGGTACAAATACCCATAATTGATCAATTGGAAAATTGAAAATCTATAAGCGCTATGAATAGAGTTGTGTCTAATTGGATAGGCAAACAAGTTTTATCCATCATATATAAATGACATACATAAATTACAACTTATCCTACGTATTCAATATCGTATTTTTTGTAATATAATAAATTTTTCTTATCTATAATTATATTTATAATTGGATACCTGAAATTATAAATAGAATTCTGTTTCGAATACCGTCGTGAATTACAAATCGTGTAAAGTGGTCTTCAAAGAACAAAAATAATTAAAACCGCTTAAGGGGATGCTGCAGTCGTCTGAAACGCGCGCTTCGAACTTTTTCATTTTCTTCGTTTTCCTTATATATAGAATAAAAAAATCTTCTCTAAAATAAAAGAAAAAACCTAAATAGCTGTGGAGGAAACTACAAACTTGTATGAAAAATAAAAATAGGTGTAAATTACAATTTCCTGTTACCAGTAAGTTATTTCTTCACATCTATAAATTATAAATGATTCCATATTATATATCCAAATAAAAAATACTTTCCTCACATTTGAATAATGTATAAGAATACAATGAGATCTTCAAATTATGATTTTGAAACTTACAAGAGAAGTGAATGGAAAAGTACAATCTGAGTGTACATAATCTAGTATTCATGCGATATAAATCAGGGTGTCTCTGTATATAGTGCCAAAACTGCTACAGCGGCTTTAGCACATGAAAACAAGTCGAAAATATCTAATAAACATATGTCCGACTCTGAACGGTTTCGGAGTTACGGGATATTGAAGTAAGGAAACATAAATTGTAAATAAATGTTGTTTAATGTTCGTTATTCTGTTTAATGCTTCACAAAAGATATTCAAAAATTCTTCGTCGACTTTGACACACTTTCTAGTACGAATTAATAAATTGTATCGGACTTGATGACAAATATTTGGAGTTTTGCGGATGATATCGGTAGCGTTAAGTATCAGTTGCCATAATTGTTCCGCATTCTGAATCTCATTCTGATAGACTAGATCTCTCATCTGTTCCCAAAGAAAAAAATCCAGTGGTGTGAGATCGGGAGACTTCTCGCTAGCCATTTAATAGGAGCGTCCTGGCCTCTCCTAATCCAATGTGATCACGGAGAAATGTGTATTTGTTGACATTTTGTGGATGAATGAAAGATCTAGTCTATTATAAAAAAATGCAAGATTCAGAACAACAGAATAACGAACATTACTGAATAACAACATTCTACGATTTATGTTTCCTTACTTCAATATCTCGTAATTCCAAAAACGTTCGGAATTAGACATGTGTTTATTAGACATTTTCGATTTATTTTCATATGCTAAAGTCGCTATTTTGGCACTGCATGCAGAGACACCCTGTATAAGAAGAACAAAAAATGTACATAATGTTTTACTTAATGTGTGTACGTAATGTTTTATTTGGAATTAAGAATCTGTTTTATTGACATCGATCAAGTTCGACATTCGCTTCGCGTATTTTATATCGCATTCCCTTAAGGGGATGTTGGAGTGCCCTATTTTACCAATAAAGTATGATTAATTTTCCTCGACTCGTTTCTCTTAATTGCACTT
>NW_017295426.1:0-2503 GCF_001594075.2 Trachymyrmex cornetzi
TGTTATTGATCAGCTACTACTATGCAACGTAGTGCGAAATGACGAAACACCTATTATCTCCTACAAAAGATGTCTGTATAAAAATATGATGCTGCATTGTGCCAAATATACTCGTCCGAAAAGAACAAATGACACATATGTACAATTAAAATCGGGATCAATAATACATATAATCCAATTTCTTAAAATTGGAAATGCTTCTTTTATTCACGCGATTGAACAATGTACGGAAGACGAAAATGAACTAAAAGTCGATTACATAATAAAAATGGGCAAAGCAAGCCAACATATAATCACACCTGTAAATGAAATTCGAAGAAAATGCATGATCATTAAATGCGATGTTAATACATACATTTCTTTCCTTCCTAACACACTCGAAATTCAATAATATATATATATATAGAAAATGGAATCCGACAGAAAAAGTTGTGTTACCGAGTTGCATTAATTTAAGGTATACTGAATCGATAATTTCGTATCGACTTTTTAACGAAATCCTCGCGCGATATTCGTACACACCAGCGGGTCTCGAGCATAACGAAGTAAGCGATCGCATCTTGTAATTAAATTTTTGAATAGCAATATCGTAAATACTTGAAAGAATAAACGAAATTGATTGAACATTATACTTTATTGTTACGAATTTCACTTTCTTCAAAGTTGAATAGTTTGCAGAATTGCGAACATTGTATTTATTACTAAGAGAAATGTTTATGAATAACTATTTATTTTGTCGATATGTAACTTACAAAAATTTCCTTACTTTTTAATTAAAAAAATTTTGTTTTAACTAAAATTTGGTTATTTTAACTAAAGTACCATTATTTTAACCAAATTTTAATTAATATTTTTATAATTTGATGTTAACAAGACTTGAGCATCAACCTAATTCGATTACTGACTTTTACTGAGATTACAGTAATATTTTTTGTAATAATAAATAACTAAAGAACATTGTATTTCAAGGAGACAATTATAATTGGAGAGTAGACCGATGAGAATAAATCAAATTAAGAAAGATAAATTCTATTTTCAACCAAGAATCTTAGTGCTTAAATATTTTTATGTAAATTTATATACATATCCAAGTTTGCAACTGCGAGATTTAAATCTCGCGCCAAAATCTTTTTCAGATATCATATATTAAATTGTATTTATATTTCGTTCCTTCGTTGCTTCATGTAACTTTTATGACCAGAGATATTTAGAGAGATATTTCATTGTAAGGTTTAATCTATATTAAGAGAAAAAAATGTAATCTAAGAGAAATAATAAAATTATTAACATTTTCATAAAATATTCTTTAGCATTAAAATTATTGAATTTGGTTAATTTAATTTGTGATATTACTATTCTTGTTCTGATTTATGATAGCGTTTTAAAACTGAAAATAATGTCCCGCAGATTATATCCCTATGAGATATACGGCAAAAATGCAAGGGTTTCAAAAAATTTATTTTTTAATAAGAAAAATAAATATTTCGGATTTTTAATATTTTTTTCGAGGTGACCTTCATATCTTTTTGGCGCCTCCACCTAGAAAAAAACCAACATGATCAAAATACGTCCCCCTCGAAACCCTTCCACTTTCATTTGAAACATTTTTTTATATCATTAAAAATAATCGAGATATTCAAGATGTTCGATTTAAGTGGACCACCCTGTATACCGGAGTTACCCTATGTACAATTACAAATATTAATTATTCCTTCGGCTAAGCTGAAAGTAGAATAATTTCCAAAGTGAGAACGGTGGAGTTCGTATGCTCGGACAATCAGCCTAAAGGAATTAGAGCAAGAGATTGCTTAAAAATGTTAATGTTTTTTTTTAGAATCTTAATAATTTTAGATACAAATAAGAAGAGAATAAAGCCATATTTTAGCAATACATATTTTTATTAATCAATCAGGTAATCAGTGATGTTACACAATTGACTTTTTTCGAAACATTCTTCGATCCAATCATATCTAACAATTTTTACATTAGATGTTGGCTTACATGCTTTCCGGTTTTTTATTATAGCACTTGCCTTACCATTTTCTACAAAAATATGCGTGACTGATTCGTCAAGAGTGTTCTTAATTACACCTGCCATAAAACGGAATTTATATTTGGTGGAATTTATATATATATTACACGTTTGATCCTCAAAGAATCCAATTATTCCTCTAAATATGGACCAAGGCGATACACCCCCGAACAATGCCATGTCCATTCTTTTCATTTGTTCAGTGGTTAATTTACCATCTGTAAACTTAAGAATTTGTGAAATTAAATTATTATATATGATAATACACACAAATATGTGTTATTACGTTATCTGACATTATCAAAATCACTTGCTCTTTACTTCATTTGCAATTTTGCTCCAACAAATTTTTAAGAAAACAACTACTGTGTATCACCACAATGAACTATCTTGCATTTTTTTATTCAATGACTCTCAACATTTCATTTAATAAGATTATTACTGCATTACTGCTATGAGTTTTTCAACGAC
>NW_017295427.1:0-2508 GCF_001594075.2 Trachymyrmex cornetzi
TAAAGATATAAAATTTAAAAATAAAAAAAAATATTTTAAGATATTTTATATTTAACGTTAAAATATATGTTAAGATAAAATATAAAATATATGAATAATGACTTCCCTAATGATCTCTTTTAATAATCTTATCTTAATAATTTATATAATATTCATTTATAAATACAATATCATATATAAGAGAAATCTTATGGTATATACCATTTTAAAATATCGAATTGTTCTTGAAATTTCTTTTATTCTTTGCATACCTACAAGAGAAAATATTACTACTACTATGTGCCATTATATTATGTGTCCCTTTGTTTAAAACAAAAATTCTAAAAATGCCTAAGTATGAAATACTCTGTGTGCGCGTGCGTGTGTATGTGCACGCACACGCACGGACACATGTTTCTTTGCATATTTTTATATTTGTGGTACTTACTGGAAATAATAATAAAAATATAATTTTATTTTATCATGTGAGTAAATAAAATTAGACCAGCAGCGGAATTCTGTAACTCATTATGCAATCATTATGTGCTCATAACGACAATTGCGCAGATATCTTATATAGTAAAAAAGCTATGCAACTATCGTTATGAACACATAACGACTGCATAACGAGATAACGAGTTACAGAATAAAGGGACTGGGCACCTGTCATGGAACAAGTCGGAATGGATTCCGATCGAAATTATTCAATAATTCCCTATATTTCTATTGTTTTCTAGAGAAAATGGAATAATTCCAATCGGAATTTATTCAAACATGTTCCATGATAAGTACCCAGGTATTTCTGTGTCCATTCTAATTTGGCATTTGTTTTTTTTTGTTTCGTTCATTGTCTTATAATAATATGTGATAGCAAAATTTGCTTTAAACAATTTAGTTGATTGCACTACAATTTATATTTCTATTTGCAAAGATATAATCTATTTAATTCAAAATTTTCAAAGAGAAAGATCATGTAAAAGAAAGATTTGCATATTTTGCTCTTTTACACAAGTATCAAAACATTTGTTATATCGCTATGTAAATAGGATAAGAAGAAAAAAAACAAATCGAACTAAAAAATAAAAAGATCTAAATTCTTAAGGAGGTTCTCGCGCTACTTCTTATAGTTAATAAACAGTTTAAATTATTAAGATGATTCTTTAAATCGAGTTATTATAGAAATGTTTAATTTTTTTTATATAATGGAGTTGAAGTACCGAAATTGACGTGTACAAAATTCTACGGTAGGTTAACGATGAAATAAGAAAAAAAATGTTGAAAATGTAACCTCATGTATAATTTAGTGACAGGATAAAGCTCACAGGTGCTTCTTTGATTAATTGCACACAATTCTTACCATAGACTTTTCTCAAAAACAAGATTATATTAGATTATATATTTTAAAAATTACGATTTTAGTGGTCACAAAAAGTAATAGGTCAACGGCTATTTTGCAAAGATATTTATGTGCATAAACTTACATATAAATTTAACCTTGAAAAGTAAACAATTTCATCTTGTTTTCGTTCAATAAAGACACAGTTCTTGATTTACTATCGTATCGCCGTTCCATACTATTTTATTAAGATATACACGTAGTTTTAATATTTTATTCAAATTATGCAGATATTTGTAATTTTGAGTGGGCCTTGAGGAGGCACCCCACATTTTACTAAAGAACCACCTTAAAATTGTATATAAAACGATTTAAATAATATAATAAAAACATTATTAACAATATCTAATTTGTATACAAAATCAACAATGATTATGTATAATGACATAATTAATATCATTATATATAATTGATTTTATACGTTATTTCAAATTAAAAAAAATAAATTATAAGACACTCATTTGATGACAAGCTTAATTGATATGCTTAAAGTTATATATTATTGAGGTTATGTACCTCAATGATAAATGTCTTGCTCTCAAAATGGTGCACGTGGCAAAATATATAAATAATGGAGATAATAACATCGTAATTAGATGACAAATTTAAAGACTGCTATTGGTAAGTTGAATATTAATATTTTTATAAGTAATATATGTAACCATATATACACGCATTGTCCATTAGACACAAATGTTCTTATTTTTCTTTATTGAAAAATTTATGATCAATTTAGACAAAACTTTACTAGAATAAACTTAAATTTTTACTCTGTAATTATAATATATTTTGAAATGTTGTCTTATATGCAAGTGTTTCAAATTAAGAAAAAATATGTTCAGAATAAGGTTTTGCATATGCTTGTAATGTAAAATTACATACATTTAGAATTAAATATCTTCTTCTTAAACGGTAAATATCAATGAAATTTTTTTTAAATATTGATATAATCAATCTTCTTATTATGTATGTATAATATTGACTTATTATTTTACATTTGATCGAAGATCCTCGCAAGAACCTCCTTAAAGTTTCTGTCACTTTAGCCATATTGGATCGTGACGTCATAAGCGAGAAATGACACGTTGATTTTTCTTGCATACTATTTGTAAATAAAGAGAATTTGGATGAAA
>NW_017295428.1:0-2509 GCF_001594075.2 Trachymyrmex cornetzi
ATTTTAATTAAAACATAATTTTTTAATTAAAAAATAAAAGAAATTTTGTAAGTTAACAAAATCATATCAAACATTTCTCTCAGTGTAGTAAAATTAATTTTCCTGAATGTCTCTCAAATATAATAATTATATTTTCCAAGGTAAAAAAATTCATTTTAAAAATACAGTTTTTTTAAACACGTTAAACATTTCAAAATCATAGATTCTATATAATTTATATAGACATATAAATCATATAGATTGAGTTTCATAATAAAAATTTGCTAAAAGATAATCATCTATCACAAGTTTCTGGCGTTTATTAGACATTCTATTAAGTCTTATATTAAACTTCCTTAGGTAAAAGTTTAAAGAAGTTCCTTTAAGCAACTTGGAAATAACTAAAGATTTTATTATCCATTTTCATACACATTGTAATCTTAGAAGTATTATCAATTTTATTAAATTATAATTCTATTCATTTTTAAATAAAAAGGAAATTTTTATCAATAATTGATGAATAAAATGTTTCGATATTAAAATAATTATCTTCCTTATATTTTTATCTTTTGTGAATAATATTGATGTAATACAGTTTATATGTAATTAAAATATGTGCCAATAATTTTAGAGCACAGGATACGAGCGATAATAGAACCGCGGGACACTAATTTAATTTCTCGAAGATTGATCGCGCGTCACAGAGGCATGCAGATTTTCCTTCCTCTCGACCTAAACGATATCTCAACACGATATATTTGCGCACATGCGATCGGGCTATCGCTCTCTGTACACTGTCTTCTGGCCTGATAGGTATTTCCAACGAACAAGATTGAAACAATTGCAGCTCGCAAACGCGGCGCGGCGATCCGAGGTAACAAGAACTCCAATTTCGAGAGTGCAGCCTGCTTCTTCCTTTATTCCGGCTATCCGCAATCTGAATTATTTATTTGGCAGCTACCTTTTTATCCGGTTCACTTGCAAACGAACGGCAAGACGAAAGTTTTCCGTACGGAGATCGATTCTACGTAAGGAAAATGAAACGAAAAATCCCGCTTTCACGTTTAAGATGCATAGAATTCTCCCTTTTTCACGCTGTGAAGGCTGCGAGGCAAGAAGTGCGGAAGTACAGCGATAACTTCCGCAAGAATGCTTCCAGAGGGCGTGAAAGCTTCTGCGTGCGTGACGTTCCCGGAATGAAAGAGCAAGGGATTTTCTCGCGTTTTTGTGTCGCCAGAAAGACGCTCTGCGAAAACGAACGCCGAAATGCGTGCGCTGGCTGGTCGCATCGCATCGCCGCGAGAGAAGGTGAAAGTCATTTTCAGAATCACATTACACATTCGCTTTCGAATCGAACGAACGCGGCCAATTCCCTTTCGATCCCGACCGGCTTAACCAGAAAAATGTATAACCGTCGCGAGATTGTGGGTCACGGCAAGACATAGACTACTTCGTATATCGTAGATAGTTAACCAGCGATTTGCAATTGCGGAACGAAAACAGTTCAGCTTATACTCTAGGCATGATATATATCGAATACTGCAGCCGGCTATCTGAATAAGTTCACGTTTGTACATGATGATTTTAATAAATTTTCAACTCAGAGATATTGCATTCGCGATAAAATGCAGACATTTTATCATTAAATACACAAAAAATATATAGATATTATACAGGGCTCTAATATTCTTCCCTGTTGCCATAACATTTTATTAATTACACATGTTGACGTTTTCAATTAAATGAAAAATATCGCCATTGTTATTGCTACTAATTATTACAAACAAATAACGAGCGAATAGCAAGTTGAGACAATTATGTATTTTTCGATTATCCTGGATTATAAACAGAATTGCATTAACTTGCTATTCTCATTATCTCGCAAGCAACATTGGTTAATAATTGAAATATCGACAAATGTTGTTATAATGCAAAATATCGGTGCTGAGGGAATAAAAGCATCCATAATCAACAAAGTTTCAGTATCATGAAATATATGACACAATTTTAATGAAAATTAATGACGAATTTCTGTTAATAACGCAAATTATTTTTAAAAACCTCGCACTTTAGCCACGATTACAAGAACATTTATATAATAATGTTAAAGGAAACGGAATCGTAGAGTGGTGATTACGCAGCGGCTGACAATTATAATAATTATGCTAATCACTCTTAAATACCAGATGTAATTAAAAGAAACTCGCGGTCAAAGACAGAGACACTTGTCGTTCAGCGTACCTTGAATTTCAGATAAGCCCGAAATATGTCGTAAATAAAGAACAGATCGCGTATATTTTAACTTGGACCTTCCCTCACTTCTGGTCGTCTCCTGTGATCAAATCCTTAACCAAAATTTCGTCCTCAGAGTCTTATTCATAGCGCGTTACGTCCTTTAAGCCATGATACAAGGTTCCGAAAGCAAAATATACATTGAAAAGGAACGGAAGAATGATTTTGCTGAAATCTACACTGAAAAAAAAATATAGTCAATTTTAATAAATATTTAGTTGAATACATGCCAACTAAA
>NW_017295429.1:0-2510 GCF_001594075.2 Trachymyrmex cornetzi
GCAATAACTTTCAGCGATTGTCGCCAGATTGCAATGCTTTGTTTAAAAAATAAGCCACTATTCTATATTAGTAGCCTGTGCCATAATCCCTGATTTTACTGTATATGGATTTGTTAAAATATAATTGTGTGTGAGACATTTTCTATTTTATTGGCAATGATTTAACACAAGATAAATTTTGCCGTTTGTAATTTATTATTCTAATTGATCTGTGTAATTTATAATAGGTAATGATTTTGTGTACGTATACGTGAATGAAAGAAAGATAGTTCTTTTTAAAATAGTACATTTTAAGATCTATTGAAGCTCTTTTAATTAAACTATACGATAATAATAACAATAAATTGTAATAATAAATTTTATACGTTTAAATATATTCAGATTAATTATTCGAACAATTCGTTCTGTTCTCTTATGTACTTTAAATGGAATATCGAGGTAATTTTTTTTCTGAGAAAAAACCTATACATTGTGATTCATTCGCGAGAAAAGAATTCCTGATAAACCACTGCGTTATCGTGTTGCCTTTGCTTGGAATATTGTGCTCAACTATAATAGCTGATGACGTTGCATGCACTCTACGAAGTTCTCCGCTTTCGCAAGCGGCTTTCTTACAGAATAAAGATCGACGTTGTTTCTCCTTAATGTCAATTCGCATAACTTCCGTGTATTGTATCTCGTAGCGTCGATGTTCATCGTCTTCGCTTTTCGTAAACGTCACATCGTATATAACATAAACTAACATGTATAGAGTAAAACGTAATACAATCGATAGGGATGATGCTTCTTAAAAAAATAAACTAGAGACGAAAATGAAATATTAACTTTGAAACTATGTTTCAGAGAAAAATTATTTGAAACATTTGAAAATTAATATTTATGTTTAATCTATTTACATATTTACATACACGGTTGACAATAGCTGTTAAAATATGTTTAAAAATTCAATATATTATTTGACAAATTAAATTATTCTTGATTTTTTATTTGTTACTTCCTCAGTAACTAATATTTTTATTTATTTTATTAAAAATGAAATTTGTGCTGTATATTCATAAATAACCATTTTCAAGACAAATTTGATGTATAACCTGAGATTAATTGTTCAAAACAGATGTAAATAATTGTTAACTTTCTGTTCGTTAAAATTTTTTTTTCCAATGACATATTCAAAAAAATATTTTTTTATAGATCATTTTTTTGTCGGTCATATACATTTACTGAACGTCATAAATTTATACATAAATTATTAGCGCAAATAATGAATTAAAATAAAGTTGAATTCTTTTTAAATAAATTCTTTATTTATTGTATTAATTTATTGTATTAATTTAATTATTCACTGCTTTTTAAAATTGCATTATAAAAATAATTTGATGACCGTAACTTTATGTAATTTTAAAATGTTATTATAATTTACGCATATATATACGCGGATATATGTATATGTATGTGAATAAGCTAAACAGAAATTATAAATAAAAAAAACGTTAATTATTAGGTAAGTCCTTTTTTTTTATTTGACTGGTGTATAATATTTTAATTAAAGTTGCTGCTTACGGTAATAAATAGTAATGTCTGTATCTTATTTAAATTAACTCATTTTATTTAACTGATTTCCTTAACTATGCATGACACTTCAGTGTCGCAAGAAAATCTTACAAAATTAAGAGCTTAATTTCTTGAAAGACGTTCCGATTCCTTCTTCAAGAAGGGCAAGCTTCGCAGCTTAGTTGCCATTTTCCACTGCGCTTATTTTCCTATAGTCAGTCAGAGAGAGGATGTAAAGAGGGCCCGATTCCCGGCGTCACAGTCGCTCCACTGTCGCGGAAGAATCATGGACGCGCAAGTTTACGAGGTTGGCATGCAAACTCGCCCCGTTGCCGTCGCGAGAAAGAGAAACGAATCGCCTTTTTATTCCGTCGACAAAATCGATACTACTCGACGGGGCCCGCCCGTGTGCCGACGTGAAAAAGGGTGCCGTGGCCCCCGTGGATGGATGGATGGCTGAAACGACGGATGGACGGGCATAGCAAACATCGTACGATGGGATTTTCAAGGATTCCTTCCTTCCCTCCTCCCAAATACGGTCGATAACCGATGCTGAACTTAATATTGATTCGCGTTACGCGCCTGCAATAGAACAGTTATTCAATATACATATATTTGTTCTTGTAACAAAGTCAACATTTCTAAGATAATCAGTTACATTGATACCAAAGAATTTACTATTCTTAAGTAAAGTTGAAAATATAATTGAAGAGAACTTGTTCAGATTTCTTAGGAATGCCAATTATTTAAAACATAACATAATTTTGTATTAATATATAAATTATTTTTCTAGGCTTAATAAGTATATAAACAAAAAACAAATGGGCTAATGAGAGTTTTTTGCTCGGTTGTTAGTGCGAAAATAAAAATCATTTATTGTCGAAAAAATATAATATAATTAGTTACGCATAAACGTTTCGGCCTGCTTCCGGGCCATCATCAGTATGTCTGAACGTATA
>NW_017295430.1:0-2513 GCF_001594075.2 Trachymyrmex cornetzi
ATTGGTGCGTCCTGGTCCTCGGCGAATCCCCTACCTGTATCCTTCACCTAAGGGTACAACAACTGTAGGATTATTTTTGCCAAAGCAAGATGAGTCAAAGTATGAGCTCTAAGTGCACGTGCATAAGCATGACCTGTCATCATTTTGTCAATCGAATTCACGGCGTAAATGGTGCTAAAAAGTTCTTTCAGTCCGCTTCCCTCCATAATATAACCAATAGATCCCATGAATGACATAAGTAAATGGAAACCGCCGAGTCTAACAATAACATTGCTCAAATTGGAGTTCTCTGAAGAAATAATGTCTTTAGCTTTGATATAAAGAGGCTGATCAAATGTTACGAAACAAGTATGTTGATTCAGTTGTTTACATTTTTCAGAGGCAAATACGAGAACCGTATACGTTGTATCGTAATTTGTAGGTGGTGCATTGACAAATGGCAAATATGAAACAAATGATTGAGAGTAATTTTTGTCATTTGTTGCTTCGATGATAAAACCATTCCATCCAAGAATACCTGGTAGATCAGTACACTTACCATACAACCATAATAAATCTGGAGCAGATGGCATTATTACACTTGATACCGGATTAATGCTCTTCAAGTCAACGAATTTTATTCCTTTCAAACCCAATCCTTTTCTCATATGGAACATTTTCATTGGAATAGCATCAACATTTCCTACCTGTACCGATGGAATTCTTGTAAGGCGTCTAATTCTTTGATCTGGAACAATAGAAGTAATAGGAGTGATGCAGTGAATACCACCCATGGCGTGGAAAGTATTAAATCCATCTAATGTTTGCGAATTAAAATCTGCGTTGTCGAAAACGAATTGAGAAAATGCCTTTTTGTTAATCTCGAGTGGTGGCCGCATAATTGTTGATATTTCAAAAATTACTGTTTCATCATACGAAGAGCAAAATCCCAACGATGATAATATTTGTATTAATTGTTTGGATGCGTATTGTTTGAATATAAATGCCGCCATTCCGACTTGCAAAGATGACAAAAATGACATGGGTCTTACGGCAGAAACAATGTGCAAGAGCAATGCACTTCTTTTTCCATTTCTCCAAAGAACCACGTTTATTCTTCAAAATGATACCTTCGAGTAATATCTGTAATGTTTCGGGCACAACGGTTTGAACATCCATCAAGAAATTATCCGATGGAGGATAATGGGTAGTCTCATATACCTGAGAACGAATATCTTCTAATATAATCGTTGCCGATGCTTTCACAATACGTTATCGTTCCTCCTTGGGGTCAGATGCTTTCTGTTCATACAATGCTTCTGTTAATACTTTATAGCCAGTATTACGGAAACACACAACCGGGCATTTGTTTGCAGTTTCAGCAATAATAATATCGTCACCATATTTCTGCAATAATCTTGCTTTGACTGTCTTAATGTGTGGACGATAATCACCTTCAATTTGATTCATTAAGTCAACGAGACTGAACTGAGATTCATTCGAATTTTCTGCAAGATATGAATAAATGAATTCCATTGCCTCTTCAACATTTTCTGCTGGTGTTTTTCTTTTTACTGATAACGGTCGATGTAATCTCTTCATACACGAATTATGATATCTAGCTTCTACTGCCACTAAATCAGAGATTGATTGTATGCGATCAATGATAGCATTTCCCCAATCGTCATTACGTTCACTTGCTAATTTCAAAATGTCTTTCATAGATAACTTGCGCACCTCATAAATAATTTCACGATTATGCAAAGGAATCTTTTTTTGCTTCTCTATAAATTCCGCTGTTATCTCTTTAGCACACAAAAAGCAATGGTTTTTAAATTGAAAGTGTGGTTCATTTGATCGCAGTCTTACATGAGAAGGGGAAGGGGCACCTCCTCTACGCACATACGCAGCAATTAATTTGTCGTTTATATATCGTTTTCTACATGCGTCATGAACGACAACACATTTTTAATTTTTCAAGAAATTAATTTTACCGTCATTTCTCTTCACACTTGACAATCTGAAAGTCTCCAAACCTTTTTCTTTCACTACAACTCTATCTTCATCATCCACAATTTCTTCACAGATAAAACAATTCACACGTATGGATGCCATGATAAAATAACGAACACCACGATGCTAGAGTCGCACTAAACGGCCATCTGCAATATTCGCACAGTTGAAGCCATGGACTTATAATGTAAAGACGGAGCACACAGGTATCGGAACATGAAAGTAAAGCTATTTGGAGACAGGGAAAGGAAATGGACAGCCAATCATATTGTGAGCCATACTTATGTACGATTGGCACGTTGTTTGCTTGTGTATATATATTTTGTAGGCCGTGGTCGAGCTGGTCGAGGCAGATGTACGTACGTTAATGTGAAGGGAGCCTTAGGCAGTCCATTAGGACAAAAAACTTGAAAACCAGACTTACTACCTGATGACTTGAGAAATACCTATACTATAGAACTGTTACGTCCAGCGGACTCACGCTGCCTCTTTTCTTTTTCTCACGGAGACCTAAGGGTTAT
>NW_017295431.1:0-2530 GCF_001594075.2 Trachymyrmex cornetzi
AAAGAGTAAACTTTATTATTC
Organism: Trachymyrmex cornetzi; assembly: GCF_001594075.2. Taxonomy (NCBI): domain Eukaryota; kingdom Metazoa; phylum Arthropoda; class Insecta; order Hymenoptera; family Formicidae; genus Trachymyrmex; species Trachymyrmex cornetzi. The sequence continues at coordinate 22 of NW_017295431.1, forward strand.
TTTTATAATAATACCGTGAAATTATTATAAAAGAATAATAAAATTTACTGTTTACACCTTTCAGAGCTCGTTTTTTTAAATAACCTGGTAGAAGCTTCTTATTGATTGATAAAAAGTTATATTATAATAATGTAAGTATTATAGTGCGTGTGTGTTAATCTGTCCAAAAATTTTTTTTTTTAATTTAATTTACTTTATTCTATGAAAAAGATTACATGTTAACAGAGTAATAGACATGAACATAAAATACGATACAATAGACTAAAGTAGCTTGCAAATAGTTAGGCATCAGCAAAACTGCTGTTACAAACCCTACCATCAACAAAAAATCGGAACTAACATGGAACAATAGGTTACCCAAAAATTCAAAAAATTCTGAAATTTTGTGTACAAGTAAAGTAATTCGTCCGTAACACAAAACTATTTTTTGTTGGTGCAGAATTACAGTTTTAGGAGGTAAAACACCCTTTTGAAAAAATTAGTTTTTTTTCTTTTGAAGCAAATATTGTCGAAAGTATGAGATACGAAAAAATTTCCGGAATGAAATTTGAATGGTTTCACTTTAGGACTATGTAACGTCCGCCTGATAAGAATCAACTGACAGGCAGGACGTAACTATAGCTATAAATCGCACACATTATAGCGCCGCAGCTGATCGAAACTCGATCCTCTGGCGTTTTCGCTCTTACTTACTCCCTTTCCTTCTCTCTCGTGCTAAGGCAGCCACGCGCCTAGCGCATGAACCTCGCGACATAATTCATCTAAATTATCTCACCAAAAGGAAAATTCATGCAATCTAGGAGGATAAGGAGCACGTATACGCACACGCGGAAACTAGGGGAAGGAACCTCCTCCACTCACTAATTAGAATTAATAAACTAAAGCAATTTCCGCGAGCAACCATCCTCGAAGAGCAACTGAAACCTTTTTTTTTCTCTTTCTTCTTTTCAATAGCCAAACCAATCTGCAAAAACCAAAGAAGAGGCCTGATAATTATAACAAAAGGGAATTTTGTTCGAAAACAGTCAACCGGCTTGTAAAGGATCAAGAGCGGAACTCAACGAATATCGCGAATTATTCTGCTCAACGACTAAACATTGAGATGTGCGTGTATAAAAACCGCGATCTCTGCAACGGGCAGTTATATTCGATTGCTGCAAAGACATCTAGCGATGAAAACAAATACGAAGAGTCACCTCATGTATCTAGAATAAAGAAATCAGCGATAATTAACGAGATTTCGACATGATAAAACTAGAGTAATAATCTGGAACAATGACACGAGATACCCCCCTTACCGCGAGACTTCACCCCTCTCGAGTATATAAACCGGCAACACAAGGACCGCAGGTCGATCATTCTGATCAAAACTCCGGGATTATACACTTCGTTATATTATATTCCTCAAAAGCATACACGGTAAGCACGACGCCGTGGAACTTGTAAATTTTCGTTCGCTCATCGCGCGCTTCTAACAATTAGAATCTTTTGATATTCGGACGCGAATACTTATAACTATTCCATCAAGCAATTCAGCCCTTCAGGCATGCATTCGAGTAAAGCTTTCTCTCGCGTAAGTGAGTGAGAGGTAGTGATAACTTCTAAAGTCAGTGCTCTGTGGACTACGATTTGCGAATTTTGTGATTTAATAATTCGCGGTGTTTATTCCTCGCGCGGCTGGAAATTTCGAGGCTAAGAATCTCTTAGCCGCACTCCAAGCTCATATTTGTGAAAAGCACATTCGATAAAGCTTCTTTCCTTTTTTTTTGTTGTTCATTGTTATTCATCGCTGTAGTGAAATCTGTGAGACAAATGTAAATTACACAGACTAACTTTCCGATCTCTTTTATATAAATGTTATAACTTAGCAATTGTTCGGGCATATAGCCACTTAAGCATGTTTCTTAGTGTTTGGAAGATTCAAGTTACTTATTTCGTTATTGTTTTCGATTGAGACGTACAATAAACTATATTTCAGTCAAATCGGTGATTAAATCAAGGCCTCTCCTTCTAATTTCGATAACTCGTCGTGCTGCCCATTTGCACTGCCCCCTTCGCATATAATCGGATCTAGGCACGTATATGACCTCGAGGAACTATAGGGCTCAAGGCGCTCTCCGAAGAGAGCCCTCCGCCTTCATATTTCCGCTCGTGGGAGCTCTGGTAGCAGGGCCGCCCCAGGCAATTTCCTCTCTCTCTAGATAGGGCGTTCGCCTTACGGGAGTCCCTTCTATACTCCCCTCGAGATAAGACGCTCGCTCTACGGGCGTCCCTTTTCTATCCCTCTCGCACCTAAAAAGGGCGCTCTATTTCAGGGCGCACCTACACCTCTTCCCTTGTTCCGGAACGTCATTCCTGCGCTTGGTCCATTTGGGCGCACATTCCACCCCTGGCTCCGCCCCTCCCCTTTGTTTTTCTTTTCTCCCGTGCCTACTACGTAGGGATCTCGCGCCCTCCGACCTTCCTAATAATATCAAGGAAGTATAAATTTTGTCTCTTCCCTCCTTCT
>NW_017295432.1:0-2544 GCF_001594075.2 Trachymyrmex cornetzi
AAACCAGCCGATATATCTAGAAAGTGTTTAATAGTTTATATTAATATATCTTCTCTAATTTTTTTCAGATTTTAAAAACGTCATACTCCGCATTTAACGTACTTCAAAAACAAAATTAAATAATATAACTTAGAGCTTACTTGAGCATATTAATTATGTAGTTTTTCGCAAATTAATGACACTAAATTTTAAAATTTCTGTTTATGTATTTATTACAACCTTAAATATTCATTCTGGTTGTAGGAATGTTGACACGAATATATGCAAACACAATATAGACACAGTATAATGACAAAAAAATACTGTGCAATATATTTGATTTGATTTATAAGCAGCATTAATGCTGGTTTCAGCACTAAAGTCAGAAAAAAATAATATCTCAGTCTATACTTTTGTAAAAAAATAATATCTCCGTCTATACTATTGTAATATGTTGCGTATAAGATATATGGATACGTATTTTTCTGCACATTTATCATACTTTATAGATATATAGATAAGTAATTTGAAGAATATATCCCAAGTTTATTACACATCACTTTTATTGCTACACTAGTAGGTTTGTATTTTTATATAATAAAATGAGAGGCTTTGCGGAAAATACGATATTCCCTGTAATTCCGATGGACATGAAAATTTTATTCAACAGAAACGCAATAATATGCGTGACTGTAAAGGACCGCAATATCCCTCAACAGGTGCAAGTAGGAAAACTTTTACAATTAGAGTTACTACACTATTCATGAGTGTGGAAAAGAACATGTATTTTATAATAAATGATTAAATGACATCATGTTGATTTTTTAATGACCGTAATTGGTAGTACTAGGGTTGACAAGATATTGAAGAATGTAAACTATACATAGTCTATCGCAAGACATGTTCGATTACATTTAAATAAAATTTACTGATACGATAATAAAATAACATATTATATCAATGTTAGTATTTGTCGATCTTATTATCATTAGCTAAAATTCTAAGAAGTGATATTTTCCAAAAAAGGTGCGCAATAAATATTTATAAATACCATTTTTGTAGTTGGGTTTACACAAATCATACGCTGTATTATAGTTAAATAAGGTCATCCGATTCGCAATCCGCGCAAGCAATTATATGCAATATGTACTCAAATAAATAAAATTTGTACCAATCGAACAGTCGCATTCGGCATTTAGTGTGTGTGAGATTTAAATATTAATTTGTAGTATTTTATGTTCACTAAAAGCATAACTTATTTCATAAAATATTATACAACCTTCTATATTAAATTCAATTTTTCTTAAACATGGTACTACTTAAATTTAATTAGTATATTTCAGAAATTTCAGAAAAGATAATTTTCGCATCGTTTTAAACTACTTTTTTAGATACTTTATAGATAGAAAGAAGCTATACTTTTGTATAATATTTCGATAAGTTGTTTGAAAGAAAGCGATCCAAATATGCAAATGCTTTCTTTAAATTTTTTTATATACACCGTTAGCGGTATATGGCGACCAGTTGAGTGGTCATCAAATGGTGCCAAGCTGCTGTATAATGTATTTACCTTTATGGTAATATTCTCGGAGTACTTTTTGGTGTTAACTCAATTTATGGATATAGTTCTTATTGTTGATAATATCGATGATTTTGCCACTAATACTCTAATGTTCCTATCTATTGTTGCCGTATGTTGTAAAGCGACTGTCGTTGTGGTACGTCGAAACGCGATCATCAATTTAGTGGAAATATTATTGAAAGCACCATATAAACCTCGAGATGAGGATGAAGTAGCTATACAAACAAAATTTGATAAATTCATCAGGTGGGTTCATATCTTTCTTAAAACGTTCCAATATTAAAAGATTATTATAACTTAAAATATTTATGCAATAATTCAATTCGAATACGTTCAACATGTACTTTTTCTAAATCGTACAAATTTGATCAGCACTAGTTGTTTCTATAACAAATTATGAGTCCTTTAGCTTTTACTACATGTTGTTGATCATATATTTTAAAGCATATACTTATTTTACATAAAAATGTAGTAATTTTCTATTCTCTGTTTAATTAATAAACTTTTAGTTGAAGAAGTTTCTTATTCCAATTTCATTTTAAATTATAGCAATAATTCGCAAAACACATGTACAAAATAATTAAATATAATATAATAATTATAAACATTATGATTATAAATTTCATTAAATTATAAATGTAAATAAATGCTGATAGAAGTTTATATAAAATTTCATCTCGGTTCTACGTTTGCAGATCATGCTCGATAAAATATTCACTTTTAGCAACAAGTTCCGTTACAAGCACTACAATAGGATCAGTATTAAATGCTATGCAAGGTCATCTGCCTTATCGAATATGGCTGCCATGTGATTACAATGTAACTACGACGTTTTGGATTATATCCGTTCATCAGATCTTAGCAATAATTTTTGCCACGATGATAAATGTTGGCACGGAAACCTTAGTCTTCGGATTGATTTTACAAACGTGTGCTCAGCTTGAAATTTTCAAAAGTCGTCTTCACAAGTTCATAATTAAAAA
>NW_017295433.1:0-2544 GCF_001594075.2 Trachymyrmex cornetzi
GACTCAAACCATGAGTGGAAACGTTCAAAGTTAAGGTTTATATATTTAGTATTAAGAAAAATTTCACTAACTGTTAACCAGCGTCGACTCCTATTGCCTGTAATACATATTTTATGGTTTTATTAATTATAATAAAATAAATTCTTATAAAGTAAATATTTTGTCTTATTATGTATCCCCGAAGTATCCTTTTAACATTAGTAATGTTTATAATGATAAATGCATGTTAAGTGCACGCTTACCGTATACCTGACAAATGTATAAAGTTATTTTAAAAAAACGAAACTTTGTATAGAAATATTTAATTCTACATTTTTTATATATTTTTTTCATTTAATCATATATAATTTAATTTTTTTTAGAATTATCTCCTTTCTATTATTAACTGTATTGTTTCCTTGTAGTATCAATTCTGGGATACCTTCTGATGTACGTATTTGTATTGCTATGCAATTTTTTAATACAAAAGAAATGGTAAATATCTTATACCGTGTTCGACTGTAGCGGGTTTGATCTCCTTTTGGGTTGAACCTTCGTTAAACGCTTTCGGGGAAATCAAATTAGTCTAGTCAGAATTATGTACTTTCAGCTTGGAAACTTAACGTTGAAAACACGTTGTTTTGTAATATCTCCTCACGGTGAGTCCTACGATAAAAATAGCTATAATTAATTTTGTAGAGAAAAACGTCTCTACAACTTTCGCCTAAAATATTTTTTTGTAGTTTTAATGGATAACGAGCTGTAGCAACGTAAAGTGGAACGGTTTAGTGAAATTTCAAAGAAATTAAGTTACGTTTTAGCTGCTGATATTCTTTAATTAATGACTATTAATTGTATAATGACTGGTATCATACATAATTTTTTAAAATATGGAATCTCCAGCAATGTGAGACTTAATCCACAACTGCCATTTTTCAGCTTTTTTATTATTTATTTATTTTTTTTGTTGTTTTGATGTTCCAGGTTAAAGAAAAAGAAAGATTAGTCAATGACTACGTTTACACAGCATCTTTAATCAGGTTAAATAACATCTGTAGTTATGAAACTGACCAATCACAGCTATTCCTGTGAAGACTGGAATGACTGTGATTGGCCAGTTCATAACTAGGGATATTATTAAACCCGATTAAGTGCCGTGTAAAGATAGTCATTGATGAACATATTCTTAGAACTGAAAGAAATGAAGACTTTGAATGGCGAATTGCCATTGATAGCGGCGTTCACTATGAAGAGAATAAATATCAATGTAGACATCGATCATCCGAAACCATTGAAAAGAGGAAAAAAAGGTAAAAAATTGCAGTTGTGGATTAAACATACTGAACATTAAAAAACTTGCCGTAAGCTTTATTTCATAACATAATGAAATAAGTGTTACGTCCAAGCTCCACACGCATGAAGCTGAAGGAATGAACGCAGTAGGAACCGAATTTTTGACCGATTTGGTCGCGTCCAAGCTTCGGACCGCAAGGGAGCTGTGGGGAAGGACCGACGCAAACCGGGAGGCACTTTGCTTTATCCTGAGGCTCTCAAGGAGCCGAAGGTCGGGAGAACGAAGTGAAAACCTCTCGCTCGGTCAACACTCCGCTGAGCCGACTCACGAGTCGAACGCACTTGTTTAAAGGGCCCAAATTGGATCAGTATGCCACGAGAGCACACTTTAACACTAGATATACCAGTACGTTCGTTTGTCCTGACTTTCGGTTATTGAATTTATTTCAAGTGATCGAGGAGAGGACAAAGTGCAATCGCGGGAGAACTTAAAATACGAGGAGAGGGTATACGCAAAAATTAATACGGATTTTAGTTAAACAATATAATTGATAAAAAGGCGAATGTTTATACATGTTTTTGTTTTTACAAACTTGTTGCATTTGTAATTAATTTCAGTGTTTTTGATTGAACACGGTGCGTGTGAGTGAGTGAGCGAATGAGCGAGTGAGCGAGTGAGCGAGTGCGTGCGTGGGATATAAGTACGCGAGTGTTACATCGAGTGCAGACCTAGAGCAAATACATAGAAAAGTGTGTGTGTGTTAGTACATTAGGAAAAAAGGGATGGATTTCTGTGAATAAAGAGTATGGAAAGATGGAACGGTTAAGGGAGTATTGCTAGAAACAAAGAGGGCTAAAATATTATTTAATGATTAATCCTGAAGGAAGGGAGGGAGGGAGGGGGGGGAGAGAGAGAGAGAGAGAGAGAGAGAGAGAATATGTGGCTTACTAGTGATAGAAATAATAAGTGACACCCTGGATGTAGTTCTCGGTAATGGAGTTCATGTCTGGCTCGGAAGATGACGTGGCTCGGAGATGTTGGAGCTGGACTTCGTACGTGAACACTAACTCGAAAGTTACAAAAACTAGATCGGAATGAGCCTGGAGCGAAAAAGCCCGAGGGCTCGAAAATTTGCCAGAGACAATCAAACAGGGATGGCACGAAAAACAAAACTCGAGAAAAGTTTCGACCCAGGAACAAAACCAGAAGCAAACGCTGTACATTTTGTTTCGCGCCCGATGCAAAACGAAAGTAAATGATTAAGGTTTTGT
>NW_017295434.1:0-2553 GCF_001594075.2 Trachymyrmex cornetzi
TTACTTTTATTCCACAATATATAAACAATATTTTATATTTATATAATTATATACATATATATGTATGTATACACAGGTGCTGTGGCAGATAATCTTCCTTATGATTATTCTGATTCGATGTCGGTGTTACCGTCGATGGCACCATTTCATGCAATGAGGATGCCGAGACATGCGAGAAGACAGATGATGCGGTCGCCAGGATATTCTGCGATGTCACTTCATCATCCCATGTTATCTGTAGGCAGAGGCCGAGGATTTATTCCACGATATGAGATGAACTATACGCTGACAAATCCTTATTTGTATAACGGACAATATTATGAATATTTTACACATCTGGTCGAGCGAGATTCGAAGCAGCAAAAATCGAGAATACGTAACCGCCAAAAATCAACAAGTAGATCTATCTCAAGAACAAGGACTAGATCGGATTCTAGGAGAAAATCTAGAAGTATCTCCAGATCGCGTAGTAGAAGACGCAGCGGTTCGCGTTCCAAGAGTCGTGATCGAAGGTCGAAGTCAAGATCCAGATCGAGATCACGTAGATCAAGATCACGATCACGCAGATCAAGGTCGCGATTGCGTAGATCGAGATCACAATCACGCAGATCGAGATCACAATCGCGCAAATCAAAATCGCGATCGCGTCGACCGAAATCTCGGTCTAGAAATCGCTCTAGATCGCGTAGTCGTCGAAAATCAGGAAGTAGATCTTGCTCGAGAAGAAAAACAAGGTCAAGATCTAACTCTAAGACGAGGCACAAGAATAATAAATCGTGCAGTAGATCAAAGTCAAGTTCCAAAACGCGTCCCTCTAGATCCAGACGAAATTCACGATCTAGAAGTCGCTCCAAGTCTCGCAGCAGAAATCGTTACAGGAACAAGCGTGGCAAGAGATCGTCTTCTGTTGTCAAAGTTACACGAGCGAAATCACGACCTACATCACCCAGACGAAGATCACGCAGTAGTTCTTGGTCTATGCCAAAGTCACCAGGTCGTAGAAGTTGCTCCTGGTCAAGAGCTGCCTCCGCAAATAATATTAACGAGCAAGACGTGAGCAAGGAATCCGAAAAACCTGTTCAAGAAGAAACGGCAAAGACAGCGGAAATGCAAAGCGCAGCAGCGAATTGATTTAGCACTTGATTTTGTTAAAGCATGTCAAGAAGAAACATTAAATATACAACTATACAAGAAATAATCTTTTAGTATACTTGCTACACAGTGCGAATACTTAAAAGTCTCTCTAATTACAAAATGTAGATAGAACTTTCTTCTTGTACATAATATGTAAATAATTACGTTATGATGCGGTTTTTCTGTATATTTTTGTATTTAAATTAAACTTTCAAAATGTTTTTATTCTACATTTACTTATATGGCAAGATTAATTGAATGAAAATCTTTAAATTCAAAATAATTAATAATGAAGATAGGATAATCAACAGTCAACATTAACGTATCGAAGTATGTAAAAACATAGAATAACTTTTTGAAAAAACGTTCTGTTTATTATGTATTGCATTCCAATTAAATTGCAAGATTTCTTAAACTTCGAAAGACAAAACTAATATATTTATTAGCATTATATCTTGATAATGATTCTCGATTCGATTCGCATTCGAACTATCTACACATATACAAAATGATTCTGTCAGTAACTAAGCTAGGATAATTAAGATTCAACTATATGTTTCTTTAAATGGACTCGTACTTTTTTTGGTGTAAATCATTTCTTATTATTCTCTATATATAAAAATATTAAGATGATCGGAAATACATACTTGCTATATATTTTATATTAATTTTATTAAGTACTCAAATATACTATTATAACACACAAGTGCATTTATTTGAAAAAATGTCATGGAACGATAGACCATACTAAATAGAGTCTTCTCTATAATTTGTTTTCTATCTTTATTTAAAAAAAAAACTAATTTAGCTTAGTTACTAGAATCGTCTTGTATATAAAAATTCTTGTTAACCAGTTATATTTTGTACTATTGTTGAAATTGCAACAATATAAATTCGACAAAGAAGCAGGTCTTTAAATAAAGAAATAATATCAGAATAGAAGGTATTCAATTTAACACACAGGAAAACCGAAGACACGCATATAGGCATATAAAACAAACAAATACGGCTTATCACAATACTGCATTCTTTTTATTAAGTATTTCCTTGATTTACGTTTCGTCCATTCTGTTTAAGCGGGAAGATATAATTGAAGATGATAATATTAATGTTTTCTTACAATAAAAAAAAATAAATTTATCTCCTACACATTTTGTTATTGATTTTTTAATATGATTAATCCTTAGTATAAAACATGATGATTTGTGGTATTTTTATTACACATGATAGATCTTCCTTAGGTTAATTTTCATCATTTTCACAAGTAACTATTAGGTGTTAAACTTAATTCCTATCGCTCGCTACTAGAGGGAGCTGGCTCCAACGCTGGCGAGTGACGTCATATGTCTTTTGTAGGATGTGTTCCAAAATTGACTGCCAGTACTGAAAATCTATAGTACACGCGACGTAAACTGTAGC
>NW_017295435.1:0-2559 GCF_001594075.2 Trachymyrmex cornetzi
ATTTAGTTGGCAGTATTGAACTAAATATTTATTAAAATTAACTATATTTTTTTCTCAGTGTAGGAATGCGGAGAGGGAAAGTATACGAATCTCTGCATTCACTAAACGCGATCTCTCGTCACATGGATGTCGATGAATGCAAAATAAGTGTGTGAAATTTGCGGATTGAGAATTAGGTGGAGCTCATAGATCGTCTTAAATCAAAGAGTTCAGATTCGGCATGTCTGTAAGAAGTGAAAGCGCGATTACATGACTGGACGCTGCCCGACACTTACCGTGAGGTGGACTGTGGCAATGCGATGTTATAAACTTGGTCGGGGATCATCAACCTGGAGGGAGAAATAGTCATGACGGCCTTCGAACCCTCTCAACGCCTACGATGTAAGCGCGACGTAAACGAGCATATGATGGACCGTTGCACAAAGAATCTCAATTGAAAAGGCCATTAGTTACTCGGTGCAAGAAACTGGTAATAATAAATCTAGCAAGAATAGGAAGAATATGTTTTTAAATGTTACGAAGCGGAGAAAGGGAAGAAGGAGGAAAAGGAGATATCACTCATTTGAAAGCAACGAAGATAAGATAAACATTGCTGTGCTGCGACCTTGATAATTGGAAATTCAACAAAGTACAAATGTGGAATTAACGTCCGCTCAGACGCTACATCCGTGACGCACATTTCACGTTAATTGTGATGATTTACGTTTCATTTCACATCAACAAGATATGAAACAAGACGTTCTCATTCTTGTTACACAAGAAATTGATAATGGAATCTTCGACGAATTCGGAAATTCCAGAAAGATTGTATCTTTTCCTGAGAAAAAAATTTCACGAAGATTGTAAATAACATATTTTTTCCAATTAAGTCTTAATTTCTCATAAATTACGTAATTAAGAAGATACGATCGAAAAATCGAAATGCTTCAACCTATCTAAAAATTACACAGAATATTATTTAAAATGAAACTAATACTGTTTTAAAATTTCAAACCGATTGACAGTGTAATTTTTAAGAAAAAAAAGAGCTGAAGTTAGAGTTTCATCATGCATGGTGTCTTATGGCAAACGCATTGAATGACCAATATAATACATAATTACTTACTTTTAAAATGCTTTGATCCACATAAAAAACGTATATATAGTTAGGACAAATCTTTTTTTATATCCTTGCAAAAATTTTAACTCTGTTCACCGTGTAATTTATTTGTAAAAAGCAAATGAAAGCATGCCTACTTGAGTAACTAAAGAAATATACGCGGAAAACTTGGCAACGCTGTTGACATCCGATATTAGGTTAGATTGCGACTTTATCCTGATATATGTGTGATTGAATATATATGTGCTCGCTTATAACCTATTGTTTTATGTTTGTAAAATACGTATATGAAATATTTTAACTTCAGTTAACTATCAATTACTAGTGGCACTAGTCAATTACTAGTGCGCAACTCGAGTAGAGAGAGAAATGCCAACCTCATTTTCAGAATGCAACGTTGTCAAGTTATCGATAATCATTGAACATAAAACATTAAATTACTTGCATTTTCTAATAATAGAGAGTATTAATATTATAATTCATAATTAAAAATTAGCAATCGATGTCATCTTTCAATTTTAATAAATTATGAATTAACCTTTTTTATTATTAAAATTTACATATATTAGGTTGGTATTACCAATCTAGAACAATAGCGTATGTTCTCCTGACCACCTATCTCGCAAGTGATCGATCGTATATCTTTAATTAAGAATTTTCTTTACCGATTTCTCAACAATATGACTCGCGTAAAATACAAGAATGTGAATTCTATTATAATTATATACGTAAATGTAAATGTGCAACCCATGAATAAAATGAAAGCAAGAAAGCGCGAGCACAGAGTATATCATCTCTTAAACACTCAAAATTATTAGTTAACTTGGTAGCTCAGACCTTCTCTTTAAGAAAGAAAAAGAAGAGAGATCAAGAAATTACTACAAAGTCATTTGAAACTTTAGTCGCAGTAATAGAAAATGTGGTGAAGGAAGAAACATTTGCAAGTGTAGAAATATAATGCAATCATCTTATGCGGAGTCGAAATAACAATCTGAATTTTTACTGTACGTACACAATAAAAGTATTTTATCACTTTTATTTGACTGGATAAGTTTTATTTTGTGAATAAAATTTTCTATTAGAATAAATAATGTAACAATTTATAATTTCGATGTTTATCAAAATTGATAGCAAAATTAAATGATTAATTTCTTGTGTGTGTGTGTATATATATACAGTGAGAGCAAAAAGTATTCGTACGAGGAAATTTTTTATTAAAAAAGTCATATTTGTAAAAAATAAACATTAATTAGCAATTTTATACAATAAATATGTTCTATTCTAACATAAACAAACGAGCTTCGCATGTATTTCTGATTTTAGAAGATAAATTTCCGATTGTACGAATACTTTTTAAGCATTCAAACAATAGAATTTTTAATTTTCGCTTATTTTTCAGGTGATATATTTTCTATAATTAATACATATCTTTTTGGTATATATATATATATATATATATA
>NW_017295436.1:0-2571 GCF_001594075.2 Trachymyrmex cornetzi
TTATAAATTTATCATATTTTGTTATTATTATTATTAAATATTAGATTTATTAATATTACTTTCATTACTTTTTCAATCTACTTTGTATAATGAATATGTTACTTGACTTATATTAATTTTGAGTATATTCTATTGAAAATTGCTGCTAATTATGTGTCTGCAAGGTACTGTTATATAGCGAATATCCAATAATCATGATATCATGAGAATTTCTATGTGAATCACATTATTATTTGTTAATCGCGCTATTCAAATGTTACAGCATACATACTACGTCGCTAACAATCTGAATTTGACGCAACCACATTTGCATGTTGCAAACATTATGCTAACTATCCGTTACGTGCGAGCGTCATTACTCCCTGCTCACGTATGAAGCTGAGAATTCAAATTCCCAACTCGCGCACCGGACTTTATTACAGTAATCCTCTTTCATATTGTTTACAAGATCGCATTACCGGCGCCAGGCATAAATCTTCGATACCCCGAGCTCAACTTAAAGAAAAACAAGGAAAGAATTCGTTCGCATTAACATTTACTCTTCCAGAGATATACCGCAATAACTACTATTTTTCCCTTACTTTATTTCAACCCTTCGTCTTCCGCACTATCGTTTTCGCGCTGCAGGAGGCCTCATTTTTCTCACGTTTATATGCCAAGAGTGGGAGCGCGGGAGAACCGCAGAGGGTGGCTTATCCGCTATTCGTAACACCGCGCGCCCTTTTGTTAGCGATAATGAGAGAGCCGTTCATAAAGAATCGGGAGGGCGTTTGCCACAGTTGCATAAGCGATGCCTTTGACTTAAGCTACGAGAACACACGCTGCGACCCGTTCGTACACCGAAGGGAAGCGGTCTGACCTCGGTATTTGCTCGAACTTAGCATCGCGATAAATTGCACTCGAGACTTAAGCGCGAGGTAAATACGCGGTAAAACGCGATGAGAAGTTTACAAGAACGGCATCATCCTGCGAAATTTTCTCCGCGTGGAAATACGTGTATACCGCAGGCAAGGTAAATTCAGCCAAGCTCAGGAAACTCTTTTTGAAAATCCTACAATTTAGTTAATGGGTTTTCAACGAGAGAGATACGATCAACTCATCGGTTGTATGATTTCAATGAGACACGATCGATTTCACTTTATTGGAAAATCTGAAAAAATCTGAAAAAATATGGGAAAAAATAAGGGTAAGGATAAATATTACACCTATTTTCTGTCTGCTCGAAGTTAAACTTGGATTTTCAGTTTGCATAATGAACAATAAGTAAATGTCAAATGCAACTTTACCCGTTGAAATAATAACGTCGTTTTCGAATCTTATTTTTGTACAATGTCCGATAACATAACAAATAACGTGGAGCTTGATCGATTGCGAAAATAGATGTCGTTCGAGAAAAAAATACGTCATTATAAATATTTGTAAAGGGAAGGAGAGATCCAATCATACGGCGACTGCTTTGAAACGTCACGAAGTTTTCGATATTGATCGGGTAAAGTAGTTTCATTATTTGCATTCATCCTGCCTAGGTAAGCGAGTACGATAATAATCCTTCCGGTGTTTTCACAGGAATGAATTACCTCGCTATATAGAATGAGATATGAAGGGGGAATGGCCGGATCAGATCGAGCCACCAAGTCACACTGGGCTTAACGGACTAACAAGCCACTTTAATATAGAAATGCCGCAGCACGCTACTAACGAGCCCCCGGGGTATCGTCCATACGAAACGAAGCAATAAACGTTTCCAATTGTTATAGGGACAAGAGTTAAATTCCGTGGGGGCGCACCGGGGAGAGACCAGTTTCCTCAACTTTGGTCACACGATTATTTACGATAAGTATAGATGTTTCATCCCGGAAGTCAAATTTCGATTTTATCTCAAAGCCATTTTTCTTCTTAAAAGATTGATATAAAAAATAAATAAGCAGATACAGGAGTATCAAATAACAAAAAATAATAAGATATATAAATAAACTGTATTTGTTTCAGCTTTTTTTATAATATGTATGAAGAGTGTAAACCTCCGTGGTTCAACGTTTTTTTCACTGCTTTCCTATTCCAACCGGATCACTCGTACCTGTGTGTTTCTCAAAGTGTTTTTTTCAAAGTGTTTTTGGGCTCTAAAAAATCTGAAAAAATTCTGGTACACTCTTTTAACATTCAAGAATACAATTTTACAGTAATCTGACCCGGAACATTTTTTACTTTTTTTTTAACGTATCCGAATTTGAGGCAGAATAATTTAAAATTGAAAATTATTCGCCTGCAAGGTCTTCAAAGCTCTTGGACCACGAGGGGTTAATTTTGTAAAAAGCTGCAAAGTAATTTTCCTTCTCAGATTAATACAATAAAAATAAATACAATAGATAAATAAGCGAATATATAGAAATATATCAAATAAGAAAATCTTTTTTAAAATGTTTCTTTAAAATATATAAATAAATTCTATTTATTTCATTCTTTTATACTCTCTAAATCTGAATCAGTGGATAGTCACCAATTACCCAGTGGCATATTTAGCACTGATAATCAGTGAAGTTCAACTAAAAAAGGAAGAATGTTTGAGCATTA
>NW_017295437.1:0-2587 GCF_001594075.2 Trachymyrmex cornetzi
CTCTTGCATAAGCATGACCATTTAATATTTTATCAACAGAATTGGGAGCATAAATAATGCTAAGAACATCTTTGATGCCACTTCCTGCCATTACATAGCCTATCGATCCAAGGAAAGACATAAGTAGGTGAAAACCTCCAAGTCTTACTATTATTTTCGAAAATTCCGATCCAATTTCAGAAGCTGCTACTATTTCACGAGCTTTTATATAAAGTGGCTGGTCAAAAGTCACTATGCATATTTCATGCCCATGTGACTTTCCGTTTTCAAGAGCACAATTCAATGTTGTATAAATTGTATTATAATTACTCGCTGGGTGATGAACAAATGGCAAAAACATGATACGAGACGTTGAAAAGTTAGTATTATTTTTTGTCAGATACTCTATAAATCCGTTCCATCCAGGAAGTCCCGGTATAGCTTTCCACTTTCCGTACATCCATAAGAAATCAGTTTTATTAATCGACTCTGTTGAAACTTCATCGTAATTAATTTTTTTAACTTCGATTCTGTCCATTCCAGATACACCATAATTTTCATACATTTTGAAGGGTACATTCGCGACGGCAGTCAAGTCTTTTGCAGTAGGCATTGTTTTATATTTCGCGATCGGTTCTTCACCTATAACTGCGCTTATGGGAGTTATTATTTTTATAATTCCCATAATATGGACTGTATTATAACCGTCGATAGTATAAACATTAATATCTGCATTGTCTGCAACATATTGTATAAGAGCACCAGAGTCAGGTGATAGAATATAAGGCTGTGGATGATAAACAGTTGCAACCTCATACATCACTGTTTCATGGTATGTAGCTGCAAATCCCAAAGTTGATAGAATATCCAATATACGTTTAGATCCATATCTTCTATGAAGAAATATTGACAAACCAAGCAACAATTGAGATGAAAAGCTTCGTGGACGAACCGCAGTCATTATGGCATGGCTTATGGCCGTGCATTTCTTCTTCAGATCATTCAGATGATCAATTTTGCCTTTTTTCTTTTTCAAAATTATTTCTTCTATAAAAAATAATAGGCTGCGTGGGATGTCTTCATTAATATTGTTGAACATATTGTTTGCAGGAGGATAGAAATTAGTATTGACAGCGATAGAACGAATATCCTCTCTAATTATTGCTGCAGCAGTCTCTAGAATTCGAAAGCGTTCTTCCACCAGATTCGATTTTTTATTTTCGTACCAAGTTTTACTTAAAATATTAATTTGTGAATCGCGAAAACAAATTATTGTCATTGCTGATGATTTTGTGGTAATAACAATATTTCTCCCATACCGCTCAATTAATTTTGAGATAATAGTTTTGTCATCAGGAACATAATCTACGAATACTTCTTTCAACTCCCCTAATGTAAACTGACAATCTTCATTACTTTCAATATAATCATATATGTCTTCCATTGCTAATACAATATACTCATCCAATGGACGACCTATTTTACCTCCTGTTTTTATTTTAATGAAATTCGTGAAGCATTCGCTATGATATTTCGCTCCAACAGCTATTAAATCATATTCAAAATTAACCCGGTCTTTTACAATACGCCCGTACTTGTCACCACGTGCCTCAGCTATTTTAATAACAGAATCCTTAAATGAAATTGAACATACTTGCTTAATTCTGCGACGATATTGTTGTTTCTTTTTTTTCTCTGCTTCTTCGTCGGCTTTTTCGCCGCAAAATAAACACAATGCTCGGAAATCAAAACAGCTACTACGAATTTTACGAGGAGAACTCTGGGACGTACCAGCGGCTTCTTCATCTCTTTTTCTTTTAAACGCCGCGATGCTACTCTTGCGAGTGTAGTCTTTGCGACAATGAACATGAATAGTCACTGATTTCACATTTTGTATATGTTCAATGTGTCCATCGTCTCTATTAATACTGGCGTCCTTTAGACTTTGTAAGCCACGCTCAACAACGACAGTATCACCTTCCAAGAGCGATTTAGAACAAATGAAACAAATATCCGCCATTGGGATTACACTTTGATAATATTAGATTCACAAGAAAATATCCGAATTGGTCCAGAACTTGTTTTATACTGAGTTAAGAACCAAATACTAGTCGGGTATTTCCAGGTATAAACTGACCCATGTGCGACAACAATGGTGTGCAACAGCTGCGACACAAGGTTTATTTCGAGAACTTTCTTCTGGATTCTTTCAGAAGTCGATATTAAACTCCTATGATAAAACAGGATATCCATAGAAATTCCTTCTGTACATAATATATAATATATAAATATACACATAATATTTTTTAAGACAGAAAAATAAAACGCTTTTAAACTAAAATGAAACACATTAGTAATACTATAAACACAATATATTATGTACATATACCATATTTGTGTGTCTTATGAATTTATTAACATAAAAGAGTAATACTCTATGTAATATACTATGCGTATATTATATAGAGTAGATTACACGCCTTGCTCCTAAATTAGCATTGCATTATTTACGAAACGATTGCTCGTACGTGAAAAATGCATAGGACATTTTTTGTAGAAAAATATTCAATGTACAATTTTTATAATAACCATAATTGACGTCCGACCA
>NW_017295438.1:0-2593 GCF_001594075.2 Trachymyrmex cornetzi
CAAAGTAGAGTGGAGGTTAATTGTGACATAAATTATTGTATTAAGCGCAGTAATTTTTTTGTGCTATCTTATGCAAAGTACAGACCATATATATTTTAGTTATTTAAATATTTGTATTTGCTCAACTAGCCCCGCTCTACCACTGTTAAGATAAAATTTTAATTCTGTTTGAATCTTTTTATATATGTGAAGGATATAGTAACATTATTCAAGATTATTTTGAATAGAACTCTTTGTTGCTCCGTTAAACCAACCAATTATCCAATTTGCAATTTACTTCGAATAAATGATCGAAATTATTCCAGTGCAGTTACATCATTCACTGTACCGATCAAGTTGAAGGGAGGTTTATACGATCAATGATACTTGATTCGTAATCAAATGATTTGACATAATTACGCATTTGTTGTATGTTCTCTATCCATACAGTTTGCAATGAAATGGCGTTAAATGGTAATACTGTGGTGTGTTACGTAGCAGTGGCCATTGTTCTCGCAGAAAACAAGTTCCTGACATTGAAAATGATTCACGTGTCGACGGCATGTAGCTTGAGACCCATTTTTTTTCGCATGACATCGTTAAACATGATCATCGTGATAGTACATGATTTTAATTTCAATGATGAGACATTTGGCATTAAATTATTACAATGACTATTATTTGTGACATCACCACAAAATAATACACGACGATGCAATTTATGTAATATATAATAATAATATTAATTATAGATTTAGAGAGTATTATAATATTTACTTTCTGAATCTCGTAGAGTGTTTTGTATATTAGAGTGATTGCAATAATCACTCTAAAGTTTTTACTTTAATTTGAGTGTGAACGCGGATATTCATAAGCTGGGAGTAAATTTTTTACTCAAATTTTTAAAGCGCGTACTCGTGTGTTTTCTCTTAAAAACCATAAGCGTTTTGTAATCTTGAAACTTGTAAAATATGTAACAAATTAGACCTTTGTCCAATATGTCAAGTAAAAGTATAAAATAATTCCTGAAATAATAGTACATTTCTCAGCTGTCAAAAACCATTGCGTATTTAACAATTGAGAAATATATCATTATTTCAGGAATGAATTATGTATTTTACACTTCTATGACATATCGGACAGATGTCTCAGTTTGTCGTATATTTTACACGTTTCAGGGTTATGAAATTGTTTTTAAAAGAAAACTAAAAAATTAAGCTGTACGTAGCAATTAATTTATTGCATGTCATTTCTTGTCTCTGACAGCCAATATAAGGCCTTGAGCCTTAAAAATGGAAAAAAGTTAGGAAGTTACGTATAATGCATGTGTAATTTTCTAGGTCCTTCCGTTTTTAAGTTTGAATATATCCCGGCCGTTTATTCATGTGTATAGATACTTTAAACGTGTAAAAAAGTTTTCAATTCTGTAAATATAATTTGAAGAACTTTCTAAATTATAATGTCGGTAATTTCTGTTAGTTATTTTAAATAATCCTCCAAAATAGTTCTCAGGTAAATAATATTGAAATATATCAAAATGTAAATTTGTTGCTAACTCGAACAGCTGAAAAATAATTAGATTATTTCGGCCATGTTCGCATCACACTCTAAGTTAATCCACGTTCATGATTTTTTACACCAAAATATTCCTCAGGCAACAATGATTGAGCAACAAAGTTCGGATTATAGTTGTAGCAAGAAATTAAATAGCGTTAAATTCTCCAATTTATACGTTAAAATATTTAACATTACTGTTGTATCTTTGTCGGAGTCAAACACACTTCGCGGTTGCAGCTCACGACTGCAGGATGTACGCATAGTAAAGTAATGTTTATTGGTAGAAGCCCAGGAGGTTTCACCGCTTTCAACAGTATGTCTGCTGTATATAAGAATGGTTTGCATTTCACCAGAGAAACTCTTGCAAGGAACGAGTCGACGAAATCGTCTTACATTCGCTTTCTATCCTTCTTGATGGCTTTGTCCTTGCGGCACGCCCTTCGTTTGTGTAGATGCTTCTTTTTTCCGAGACGGATTGTCGCCGTCTTGGAGCAACATGATCTTATGCCATGTGGTCTACAGACGAAGTATACCTCTTCTCGCCTCATATATATATAATACCGGCTTTTTCTTTTCTAGTATCATATTATTATCCTTCTTTTCTAATGTCATTTTACATGTTTAACCTTTCCCAGAGAGAGCATCCTCCCGCACATCTAAATAATCATAATATTTGTAGGAAAATATTTTACACTCTTGATCAAAGCATGTAACATTTGTATCAATATCAATAGGTGAATCCTGAAAATGTATTAAATATTTAACATGTTGACACAATAATGGAGAAAGGAGAGAGTTCTAGTTTTGTTGATAAAATTCTTCACGTTCATTAAGAAGAGAGCACAAATTGCTGTAAATTTCTTTTATTGCCTGTTTCCCGGTTTGTCTCACTTAATAGAGAAATTGAATCGCAGTTGGAAAATTTATCATCGGAAAGTGTTTCAATGATTCTTTCCGAGTTGCTCCTCCTACAAGAAACGAGAGTGTGTTTCTAAATCCGCGATTAAAACTGTCATGAAAGAGCAATCTGATCATGATGATCCCGGGTGCGTATATA
>NW_017295439.1:0-2600 GCF_001594075.2 Trachymyrmex cornetzi
TATATTTGATTTTATTTAAAGAAAGAAAGGTATATATGTATATATTATATTTTATATATGTATTTACTCTTTTTTATGCTCATTTTTGTTTCATTTTATTTATATTTGTTATTTATTTTGTTATATTATTTCATTCTTTTATTTTAAATAAATATGTAAATACAAGTGTAAATGTGGTAAATAAATGTATAAATACTGAGAGAAAGGATTTTATTAATTTAACAAGACATCAGTATTTTTAACAAGTGACCTGTAAATATGTGACAACAAAATTGATTTGTTGTGATTGCTGCTAGTCTATACTAATCAAATTACTATAAGTAACAGAAGCAAACTACATAAAATCTAACCTATCTTTTGGATAGACTTTAGACTCATTTACATAGGAATCATAGATGATCGTAGAGTCTTAAGTCGTAGGAAACTGATCAATCACAGTCAAATAGGGAGAATACTTGATATAGAATCGATCAATTTCTTACGATTTGAAACTCTACGACCGCATCTAAAACTTCTATGTATATTTATGAGCAAGCGATACTATTGATTATTTGTTACATTAACAAATAAGAAATAATTAATTTGCAATAGTAACTAATCAATCGTTTTTTTTAACAAATATCACATTTGTTTTCCCTTAATTTGTTCCTATAACAAAATCATTTCTCTCAGTGAAGTCTATTCATAAAAATATACTCGTATAATATATCAAACAGTTACAAACAACATCCAAGTGATAAATCAATTTGAATATATACTTTATGATATATTCCCAGGATTAAATAACAAATATCAAATCATAACCTGTTCTAGCCTATCCATTTTAAAGCAATAGATCTTTAAAATGTAATATAGATCTATAAAATATAATATAGATAATAATTTATTATTATATTTAGACGTACATTATTGTATTCATAAATATTTGCTATATGTAGAATAATGTTGTGAATAAATCCCTAATTTCAATAGAAAAGTTTCTTCATGACTCACCGATTGATGCGCAACAGCTGAGTTATATCTGCAATTACGCACTACAACTATTCTGTAACAAACAAACATAAAAACTAAATTAAAGTAGAACAAAAACAATTATTATTACAAGAAAAAAATTATTAAACCCATGTACACAAATTTTTTGAAAGTAACGAAATAAAAAAAAGAAATAAAAATAACCATGTAGTTTTTTAAAATTCTTTTAAAAATAAGTCTTTAGGATTTCATAAATAAAAAATTTTCTTCGATTTTTATTTTTTGAATCATTGGAATAAGCCAATGATCCAATTAAAAAGTAATATCGTATAAAAATATATAAATCATTATATGTATATCAATTATAAATTCTTACCACTAGGTTGCTCAGCTGGTACCCAATGCCTCTCCTAGGCCTCCTTCCCCTCTTCTCATTTGTTGATTCATTGTCAACTTCATTGGATTCCCTCGCATCGTTATTTTCTGAATCATTTGAGCCAATTTGATTAAAATAAAATGTATGATATTTTTGTATATATGTTTAATATATAAAAATTAATTAAACTCATCACTTCCTCTCAGATTATCTGGATTGTCCATAGAATTCCTTCGACGCGATACTCCCGAAAACGCAACACGATAATTATGGTCGCTTACTTTACACGGCAAGTTGCACAGCATTCCCGAAGTTAAAACGCGCAACTTTATCCGAAAAAAATCGCAAGCGATAACCGCATTGTATACGTATTTAGGAGAAAACAACCAACTTCATTTAGGGTACGTTCTGAGTTATGCATGAAGCGTATAATGTATCGTTTTGTTCTTTTTTATTATTTATGGTGAACAACAAGAACAAATAAATGCGTATAATAAATTATACGCTTCATGCGTAATTAAGAACGCACCCTTAACTAGATCAAAATTCTTCCGATAGGTGATTCACGCGTTAGTATCTAACATAGAAAAAAGAATGATCATTGAGGAAAACGAGCTGAATGTACTTTGCTTCTTTCGAGACCCATGGGATCAATCCGCAAAGAAAAGTTAAGTGGCTGATCAAACGTCAAAGACCCCATTGATGGAGGAAACGAATTCCGGATCTTCCAGACTACTCTCAATTGCCATTTTGGCAATGAATCAATGGTAGGTACCATTTTCTTAAACTTTGAATAATGAAAATATGCAATTAAAAGTGTCATTATAATTCATTAAGATAAAACTGATAAATCCCATATTGGGTTGTACAATCGACCCAGTACTGGGCCATTAGCAGTGACCAGTACTAGGGCAGTACTGGGCCAGTAGCAGAGACCAGTACTGGGCCAGTACTGACGATCAGTACTGAGTCAGTATTGGTGCAGTACTGGCCCAGTACTGGGCCAGTAGTAGTGACCAGTACTGGGCCAGTACTGGCGATCAGTACTGAGCCAGTATTGGCGCAATACTGGCCCAGTACTGATCCCCATTACCGGCCAAGTACAGGTCCCGATTACCGAACCATAAGTCCGACTCTACTCGAGGGTCTAAACACGAGTTGTGTAATGTTTTGTTTAATAAATTGTCACATGTACAAATACACATTTATTCAATTAATCATCAAATAATGCCGTATAATTAAAGCCAATGTT
>NW_017295440.1:0-2607 GCF_001594075.2 Trachymyrmex cornetzi
GATTGATTGCAACAATAAGTAGCGTTGGTTCTTTCTTATATTAAAAAAGAAAATAGCTATGTAAAATCAATTTTTAATAATTGATGGGCAAAATGTTATTAATAAATATTTTAATGTATGTATAATATATATATACTTACATATATATATATGCTTTTTATGCATATATGTATGTATATATACGAATTAATGTTTTCTCAGAAAAAAGGAAAGAATTCGCCAAGGAAGGGCCTCCATACCACAAATTGAGGCTCTAGTAAGTTACATAGAAAAACATCCCGAAATTGCTTCAGGAAAATTTACATCTATGAATGCACGTGATGATTTAGAAAAATGATGGCAAGAGTTAGCAACTCATTTAAATTTATTAGTTCCACATGGAAAAGCAAAAGATATAAAATCTTGGAAGACTGTAAGTATATATAAATAATACTTTTATATTTAATTCAATAATATTTTAATTTTGTTACACACAGACATGGCGAGATCATAAATCAAAAGTATCTGAGAAAATACAAAAACTAAGAAAAGGAAAGGCAGCCACTGGAAATAATCCAGTTCAAATAACTTTGACTGATTTAGATAAAAGAATTTTAGGCATAATTGGTCATGATTATGTTCTAATTAAGGCTTGTTAAATGTGCCGGATAGTTTCCCGGAAGAACATAACGTAAGAAATAAAAAAATTGTTTTACAATAATTTATTACACGTGCCCACATATATGCTGATCTGATATATTTTGTCTTATAATTGTTTTATAATCTTATAGAATGTGCTATTGAGGAATTATCTGTAGGAAACTCAACGTTACTAAATGATGCTCCAGCTCCTATTATTATTGCTCAACTGCCACAAGAGACAAATGGTTTATATCTTCAATTTTTCTTCTGTATGTTTTAAATGGATTAACAAAATATATAATTTTTTTAGCCGATTTAACTGAAAATGATACAGACACAATAATACAATATGACTTCGAAAATTGTAATGAAAATGTAATACAAAATGACAATTTAACACAAGATGAAAATGTCATTCAAAATGAAAATGTAATACAAGATACCTCATCTCTATGTATTCCATCAACATCACAAGGTACTATATATGTTAGCTACATATTAATATTACAATATGTAAAAGTGTTACGAACTTTTTTTAATTCAAATAATTTACAAACGCTAAATATTATTAATCCTTTATTGTATTATTAAACACAGGAAAAAGAAAACAAACAAGGAGTAAGTATACTTTATCATAATTCACAATTAAAAAATTTTGTTTCTACTTTTAATATTAAATAAAGTTATTTTTTTAATTATAGATGTACGTACAGAACGTTTGGGTGTTCAATTAGTTGATGCACGAGAAGCATTCGAAGAAATGCAGACAAACATGCTGATGCAATGAAGGTTGATCTTTTTATAAATTCAAGAGGATGATACATTTAAATTTCATTTAATTAAAATAATTTTTTATCTTTACAGACATTGGCAGAAGCCATGAAACTACAAGCGGAAGCTACTTGTCAACTTAGTAATGCTATAGACAGAATGGCAAACAAAAAACGTCAAACGAAATTAATGGAACTAATTTATGAATTAATTAATAAATTTTTATACGAAGAAAATACACAATAATCCTTTGGAAAATCATAAATATTATTTTACATAAAATACACAAGTTTTATTTTTATTGTTCAGTTTTAAGTTTTTTCGGCATTTATAGATATTTCTCTTTAAAAAAAATATATTTTTTTATTTTATCTTACAATTATCTTGTATATTTTTACCTTTTATTCGTGATTCTATTCATTTCCATCATTATCCCAAGCACAGTAATAATTAAGGAACCACTCTCGCATAATTTGTTTTTGTATTCGTTGTGCTATCGCTCTAGGTACTCTACGAGGTACTTCACCTTGTATTACATCATCATTGTCTCTTTTATCAGGTTCTGCATGTTCATATTGTAAATATTCTTCATCAAATGGCAGTCGATAATGTAAACGCATGTTGTGTATAATTGCGCATGCATTTACAATCTGCCCTGCTATTTCTGGAGCATGCATCAATACACGTTGATACGACAAACACCTCCACGTTCCTTTTAAAACTCCAAAAAATCTCTCTACAACACTCCTTGCTTTGCATAACTTTTCATTATAACGAAATTGTCGACTTGTTGTGGATAATGTGGCAGGGGCGTCATGAGCCAAGATTCTAAAGGATATCCAGCATCACCTTTATACATGCAAAAAAAAGAGTATTTTAAAAAATATATATAGTGTGAAATAGAATTTGTAAGAACAGTTGTACAACATAAGTCTTAAAATATATAGATCTAATAATTTTAAATTAATTAAATAATTATTGCATTATACATAGGATAACATAAATAATGCGTAGCCTTTATTTTTAATATTGTATTTTTAATGTTGTTATTTTACCTTGTTAAATAAAAGGATGATTCATAACTATGAAGTTATAAATTTTAAGAAGTATGTTGCTATGAAAATATACATATATGTATACATATGATTAATTAATGTTTATTCTGTAGTATTACACACACACACACACACACACACACACACACACACACACACA
>NW_017295441.1:0-2609 GCF_001594075.2 Trachymyrmex cornetzi
CTAGGCACCAGTTAATATGAGTGGTGTGTACAATCAGAACTGTAGGCAAACGGGATCCTCCCCTAAATTGTAACTAAAAATTACACTAATATCCATTTCTATCAATACAGTTTAACTTTAATATCGGTTCAACTAACTTCATCTTTTTATAGTTTTAAGAATAATCTACATTAGTAGAAATAGACTAGAATGATAAGAGTCACTTTACGATTTGCTGATTAATTTAATCAGCCGATTAGTCCGTTGGAATTAATCAATCGCATCTACTGTCAAACGAAATGATAAATGCGATTGGATAATTCCATTGGACTAATCGGCCGATTAACCTAATCTGTGAATCATGTAGTGACTTTTAATTATAATTGTAATTACCTATTCACTATTGAATGCATCCAGATGCACAACCGCTTACCGAGCGCTCAGAAAGCTTTTTCATCTGATTGGTCTATATCTTAGGATCTAACAGAATGTACCAATCAAATGAAAAAACGCAGTGAGCGGTTGCGCATCTGGATGCATCGAAGTATCAACTCTGTAAATTTCATGTTCCATGGTTAGTACACGTCATTGGTCGTTGCTGATGTGATCCAATGTGATCGTACTTCGTAAATTTTTACTTGCAAAATGCGAATTTGAGATTATTTGGACACGAATTATTGACATTAGCAATCAAAATCTTTTTTGTGCAAACGAAATGGAGGCGTTGTATCACCAAACCAATAAATTAATACAAGAAACGCAGCATATTTTCTCGCAGCTCGAGAGAAAGACATCCGACACGGATTTGCAGGAAGTGAGGCAAACTATCGAGGACAAAATCACTCTTATCAACAGGTAGTTAGAATCAGTCATGATATTATTTGAAAATTGTTGTTGCTTACCACTAAATTTGTATGATTTGATCAGTAATTGCGAACGACTCGACGTACTATGCCTCAAGGGTCCAATGTCGCAAAGGCAGAACAACAGGATGAGAGTGGATCAGCTCAAGTATGATAGTCGTCATCTCAGCGCCGCCTTGAGCTCCTGGTACAATCGCGTGATGCGGCAACAGAGAGAGGAGGCAGAGAGAGAGGCTTTACTGGCCAGGAAGTTTACCACTAATGACCACGTGGACATCTTCATTGATCACACTGTGCAGCATAATAACAGCTTGCACAACGCTGTCCATGGTATAGATGACCTATTGCACCAAGGCAGCAACGTTTTGGATAACTTGAGATCTCAGAGAATAACGTTAAAGGGAGCCCACAAACGTTTGATAGACATTGGTAATACTTTGGGTCTGTCCAATACTACTATGAGGCTTATAGAGCAACGAGCTAAGCAAGATGGATTTATTTTAGTTGCCGGTATGACCTTCACTTGTATAGTAATTCTTTTGGTGATAATTTACCTTACTTAGACATTCCAAAGATTAGTATAATGTATTTATGATTGTAATTGTGTGATTTATGCCATTTATATATATTTATTAGTTTTCATCACAATTACTATCAATGCTTATGAAAAAGATAATAATCTTTGTAGCTATTTAGGGCTACGTTCCAAAACTTCCTTTCCGGGGAAAATTTTACTCGAAATATATGGTACACATAACGTATACTACAGCATATAGAGTAAAATCTTCGGAGAGGAAGTTTTGAAACGTAGTCTAAGATTATTTTTACTCAAGCATCAATTTACTGTAAGCTGTAAGAATATTATGTACATAAATATAGATTATGGATACTAAATGACTATAAATGCAATTTTTTAAATGTTATTTACTATATTTGTGCTAAGGTATAACGTATTTGTATTTTTGATTATAAAACCAGTGTTGATAGTATTTATTGTACATTTGTATTTAGCAACGATTGTTGAAGTTTTCTCGAATGTTATATTAATAAAATTATTTGTATTTTTAATGGAAAAATATGAAAAAGTTCTAATAATTATAAGGATATAATTTATATATGAGTAATATACATTGATCTGCAGATATTAACTGTATATGCAAGAAGTATTTTATTATTTTATTCTTTATAAATTCCTATTAGTAGCTTCTTTAAATATTTATTATAAAATGTGCAATCCTGTATTTTCCTCATTTTTTTCAGAATTTCTCTTTTTTGTTAAAATCTAAGAATTTTATCATGGACTACGTTTACACGGCTCGATTTACGCTGAAGTTATAACATCAATGTTATTACTGACGTTAGATGCTGTGTAAACGCTATTTTAAGACGGAATTATTCGATGTAGTAACTCAAAGTCATTTGATGAAGAGGCTTAGAGTTATAACATCGACATAAAAAAAGGACGTCGGTGGTTATAATTTCGACGTAAATCGAGCCGCGTAAACACATAGGTTAAAAAAATAAGATAATAATATGGAAACGAAAAAGCGCGAAAGTTGGAAAACTGAGGAAACTCGATATAGTAGAAATTATAACATCAACGTTCCTGAACGTCTAAACGCGACTCGCTTAAGTAGGAGTTATAACATCAGCGTTAGGGCCTGAGCACAATAGAGAAACAGGAATTAGATATTAAGATTTTAGCCTATCAGAAACTGATTACATCGGAATACACGGTTTCTGATAGGTTGAAATCTTAATATCTAA
>NW_017295442.1:0-2660 GCF_001594075.2 Trachymyrmex cornetzi
ACAACAACAAGGGAATATATTACTGTGGAATAATACGGCTACTAATTTTGGACAGTTTCTATCTCTCCACGCTGCAGTTTCGATTCTTCAATATGGTACGGCGCATGCTATCGCATATGCTCTCGTGGGAGGATACGCTAATAGAGAAGAGTAAGCAATATTCTACGTTCATTTGCCAGCGAGAGCGAACTCATCCGTCGAACTTGCCAAGTTATTTAAAAATAAATGGGAACATAATTGGAGAGTTCTCTTATTGTAACAATTTAGACGTCTTTTTTATAATAGACAATAATATTTTTATGTAGCAAGATTTCTACGAAATTAGGTCATGCGGAGTAATGCATGTGAATAATCCACGTTTTTTGGAGGAAAATATATTAAATATTTAATAGATTTTTCAATAATATATAATTAAGTTGCAAATCGGTTGAGATGACATCGAGAAAGCATCCAATTGCTTCTAAAATAAAATATGAACTGAAAGGATATATATTGCTTTTTATATATAATTAAAATACATTTCTCTTTAGTGGAAAATGCTATTTTATTTATTTATTTATTTAATTATTGTTAGTTACTTATTAACGTCGTTACTTTTCGAGACTTGTCCAACAAACGCGATTAAATTCTAAAATTTCAGATGTTAATTTATATTTGTAAATTATTAATTATCAGAACTTTTATAACGTTCTGATAATCAAATAATCGTGCAAAATAAATATTTAAATTATATCATTCAAATAATCGTGCAAAATTTGAATGAATGAATTATTCATTATAATGATTAGAATGAATTATTCTTAAAATAACTATTTACCTATTTAGCATACATATTTATCGCTTGAATTGTAATAATTACTTACTACATGAGTTTTGTCTTCCGTTTAATTAGAAGTTTGCGTGTTACGTTTCTTCGCTTGACGTAGTCAGCACAACTTATACTCGTGCATGGCAAAAGTTGCAAGTTCGTGCGATATACCCTTCGCCTGGAGGATACGCAACTTATATCCGCCAAATTTGCAACAATGTTCGTGAATTTCCGTGCGGGCCTATACCGCACCACCGCACCGCAAGAGTTACGATGTACTCGAAGGACGCCAGATTTATGGCTGGTCGAGGGAAGATTGTCGAGCTCTTCGTGGCTGTGCCAAGACCACTCTTGGAGTTGCATTGATCTTAACTTCCCGCATGTACATTTTGTGTAAATACAAGCATTCGAGATACTTGTCAAATGTTGCCTACAAAAATAGATGGAGTTATGAAAGAAAGGATGAATAAGTAGCGCTTATAATAGGAAATATAAATAATTTTTTTTTCAGAGTTTTTAAGATGGTTCATGTAAAATACATCACGGAAAAAATAGATTGAATGGCAAAGCTATAATTTATTGCGCGAATTCAATATCTATAATTAAGAAGATTTAATGGTTTAATAAATCATTAATGTTATTTAGCTGTCGACTCTTTAACATAAAAAACTACTTTTACGTAGAAAACTGACTATTTGTACGATTGTAGATTTGTTGAATCAGTGAAGTTTTTAGCTGTACTTTTTTTCTGTGCATATTTCAATCTTTAATTTCCTAAACATTTTACAAATTTTTCATAATTCACGTTCTCCATAAAAACTGCCCGAAATTATTATTCGGCACGTATTTTCAGAAATGTATCTTGTATTATTTTTTTGCAATATATCATTAAAATAATTTCGAAATGAAAATATTTATACTAGCGACAAATATGTTCCGTGCGATTTCCGTTTTCTTCACTGTTAACAGGCTATCATCTTCGACTCTCTAATCTCGACATGCTTCACTTCTTGAGCGCTTTCCAATTTTCCCTCTCTCGTACTTGATTGAAGACTACTTCCTTTCCTGCGACTCCTGCTTCGTGCTGCGATCGATTAATTGAAGGAGTAGTGATAAGAGCGGAGTCTGGACGAGCGGTGTGGCGCGGCGGGCGGTTCCTGGCTGTCTGCCAAAAACGAAAGTTCCGCGGTCACGGCGCATCGCCGCAGAAATTTTCGGGACGCGAATCGTGCCGCAACACCCAAACTTTTCGCATACCTTCGGGTGTCGTTAATTTCGGGAATTTCGTGAGTGGGAGCACACGTGTGTCCCTTTGCAATTACGCGTTGTCAGTTTAATGGCGGTTACAACGAATGCACAGTTTTATGTGGAGCACAATTGGAAATTATTACATGAACTAGTTTGAGATTACACCATTATGAACCAACTTTAGTTTCTCAGAGTATCTTGGACTTCATGAGCGTGATACGTTAGTACAACAGGTGTGTAAACGTTATGCTCGATGTCATATCTCTAAACGTGTATCATTATTAGAGTTTTTTTGTAAAAGTCATTTCTATAATGGAAGCTACTGAAAATCGCATGCTTTCAGTCGTATTATACGGTATGAATATTTTTGTCGAATTAAAGCGGATATTCGTTTGAGAAAGCTTACACAGATTTACACGAAAAGAACAAAATTTAAACGATTTTTTATCTTGATTTGAAAGGTTATATACGTTAATGACCACTTTTGGCTATTTTAGATATTATTCATAATTATGCGTTGCTTCGGTAAATTGGCAAAACAATACACGGAGAGAATTTTTTCTTAGAATTTACCCTGAAAATATGACAGTTGTGGGACAACATT
>NW_017295443.1:0-2679 GCF_001594075.2 Trachymyrmex cornetzi
AAGTATTTTGTTATATGATTTAAGAAAATCGATATAATATTTTTATATGTTATTATTTGATTTTTTATTTTTAAAGATAATTTTGGTAATGAGCAGTATTGTTTACATTTTTCTAATAAGACGGCTTCTGTAGTACGAGCACAGCAACAAGGATTTCTGGCATACATGTGTATTTTATAAAAACATTTTTACGTCACAAGGTACATAATGCATTAATGTCCCAATATTTAACATATATATACATTTATACATTTGTACTTATGCATTAATCCCTTGCTTTACTTTTCTGCATTGTAGCTTTAGACTTGATAAAATTGTCAATAAAGATATTTGCATATTTACGAAGAAGAACAATTGTGACAAAGTGCCATGCCTCCAAAAGTAGAAACTTGGTCGAGTGAAAAAGAAAATATATTAATATTTGAAGTTGAGAGATGGCCCATGTTATGGGATGCGCGGTGTGCAACTTATAAAAGGACTGATTTAAAATATAATCAGTGGCATGAAATAGCTCTAATATTAGGATCATCTTTTAGTGATAAGACCATTTAAACATTTATATTTTATTTTATTTATTGATTTGTAAAGTTATATTTAATGACATTTATATGTATGTATTTCTATATATATCTAGGATGGCCCAAATTTACTGTGATACCTGTTAATGGTATATTTCTGAGATTCATAAAAATCGTAATGAAACAATATCGAAGTTACAACAGTTTTAAATGAAAAAAGCTTAAAGTTGATTAATGAAACTGTCCTGAATTTGTGCGCTCAGGCATGGCATAGCACTGAAAGTGTTTTGAAATATTAATATTTTAAATACAATTTTGCATATACCTTTATTAATATGTGATATGCCATACCTGAACGTGCGAACTCTGTTTGATGAAACTTTTCTCATTTAAAAACTATTGTAACCTTGATATGTTAATATTAGTATTTTCGTCTGAAAATGCTGTCAGGAATCTACCGTTAACTGGTGTCATTGTAAGTTTTGGACACCCTGTACATATTATATTGAAAGTATGCAAAGTAGAAACTGTTGACTCTCTCTTGTATAATTATTTGAAATATTGTAATAAAATGAAGTATATAATTTTACGTTTGGTTATTAACATATTTTTATATTTTTCAGCTGATATGGTACAACAGCGTTTTATTAGTATGAGGCAAACTTTTATGACAAATCTTCGAAGAGAACGTGAATCAAAGAAAAGATGTAGTGGAAAAAGTCCTGAAGAAATATATAAACCTAAATGGGTTCTGTATGATAGGTTAAAATTCCTAATAAAATCATATGTCCAAGCAGAAAGTTTGTCTAATTTACGAACTTCTGGAAATACTTCATATTCTGATAAAACAGAATCTTTAACAAATGATAATACTACTGAAGCAACAGAATCTTCGGACAATGAAGTTGAATATCTAGAGAGCGAATTTGATACAACACAATTTAATTTACATAACACACAGGTGAGGGTTTATTAAATCTCGACGAAATTTAATAAAACATTTCGTAATTGCTAATTCTTTCTTCATATAATAAAATGTACACATTTTTTAATTAATAAATTATATCATTAATGAGAAATATGATTTTTTATATTTACAAAATTTATTTACATGTAAGTACTTTTTGAAATTATTTATAGCTTACTGCTATACATTATATTTGATTTTAGCAATGGCAGACGAGCTCTGCTAATACTTTGAAAAGGGAAATGTACTGCCGTTCAGATGAAACATCTTGCTCTAATAAAAGTGATTTATCAAAAGCTTCGTCTTCGTCTCATCATGATTCTCAATTAGATTTTCTATCTAGTTCATCAACAGCAAATTTGGCTGTACATTCATCTGCTAGCAAGAAACAAACTTCGAATGACAAAGTAAACATGTATATAAAAAGAGGATCGCCTACAAAAAGAAAGGGATCAATAGTAGAAGAGGCAATCGGAGCAATTAAATTGCTAAGTGAACAAACATCTGAAAATGATTCAGCAGAACATTTTAGAGTCCTTGTAGCATCCAGATTACGAGAAATGTGTCCTGAAATTCGTAAACAATGTGAACAGGACATAATGAAATGTCTTGTGAATCATTAATATTTTTATTTATATTAATTTTGACATTTAGGTATCAAATTTTAGCTTTAAAAACAAATATTTTTGATTACCAAAGTATATTCCATTATATGATACAAAACATTGTGATATAAATAAGTTAACATTTTAACATTTAACATTTTTAACATTTTTAATATTGTTAACATTTTTTTTCTGAGATAAAAAATAAAAGTTATTTGGGGTGGGGCGTTAAAATGGGGCATTAAAACCCTTATATAATACGAAAAATATCCTTAATACATATTTTTATTTATATTAATATATTTTGATATAAAGATATTAAATTTCAATTTTTTAAATAGATAAACTGTAATTTTTAGTTATACTGCATTATACTATGTGATATAAATAAGTTTTGGTTTACAGATAAGTGTTATATATGTGTAATACGGCAAGTTGTGATATAAAAAGTTTTACTTCATACATGAATATTATATGTGATATAAAAAGAGATGACGTCACCAATTTCAATTAATAGAATATATATACCCACTAAGCAAGAAACATTTCAATAATGTTTTGAAATGTTTCAGTAACGTTACAATGTTGC
>NW_017295444.1:0-2685 GCF_001594075.2 Trachymyrmex cornetzi
GAGTGGATCTCCTGGGACATGTAAAAAATGTTAAAATTAACATTTTCTTTTTTACTGTGTAGTTATAGACATAATATTGCTTTACATTTTAAGAGACTTTTATATAGAATAATACATTGGTACATATATATATATATACACACATATACTCTTATATTATTTGGCTTAAGATTTACATTATTTAGTTATATATGTCATTATTTACGATACGAAATTATTAGCTTGTATTGTAACATTTCTATATACACCTTTCTCTTTAAGAAATTTTTAAAAGCTTACTTCTTTACTTCAATACAGAGATATTTAGTTACATAAGACTTGTCCATCTTATTTCTGAATGTCGTAAATATGACACTCGGACTTAGGAGCAAAAACGATCTTCTTGAATGTCGCACACGTAACATGAGTATAAAGGGATGAAATCGGGAAGACATCAGCGAAATCTCATCACGTATAGTTTTGCGATTCTAACAGTAGGAATTTCTAAACCATTTCGCGTAGTCTGTCAAGCTGTGCAACGTATGTTTAAGATGGCTGTAAAGCATTACATCATAAGTGGCGTTGATCCAATCCGTTTAGATTCATATATATAAAACATACAGCGTACTTTGTTTTTATTACGTTCAACAGGTACGGTGCGCGCAATTAGACAAATCCTTTAATGGAAACAGATACGCAATCTGTTGAAATGATCTGATGGAATCAATTATGTAAGTTAATAAAATTTAATTCGTGAATGATTACAAGTAGTGAAATTAAAAGCAAAATCAATTTGAGTCTTGTATGGATTGCAGTCAATGTGTTAAACAACGTTATGATCACTCAATCATCATAGAATCAGCTCGGTCTCGACTTTGGTCGCCATTCTTTTCCGACGGAAGCAGTGTGCGAGGTTTGGCAATGGTTTGTTCTTGCAGTTCTTGACCCATCCATCCCAAGCCTTGAATCCATGCTGATCGAATATCTTCTTGGCGCACACGATGTCTTCCTGTATATCGTCACTCAGGTAGTCCTCGCAACGCTTATCGCAGTTGCCACCTCTATGCCCCCTGGTGCACCACTCGGCACTGTTGATCTGAAGAATACCATAAGAATAGCTGGAACCTCTCTTTGGACCAGTTACCAGATGCGTGTCCATCCCACTTTCGTATTGCATCAGGCAGATCCAGTTGCTGATGAAGGACCTACTGATTCTGGCTATCACTAACTGCCTTACAGCCTCACATTGTGTGTATATCTTTCCCTCCACCGGCCAGTGGGTAGTTACCATCAGAACGAACAGAATCCACAATCTCATCATTTTTTAACGTGAATGAATTTTCGAAACTATTTGGTAAGTATTAAAGTCGTCTTTCTCGATTACTTGAATTACTTATTGAGCGGTTATATTCGAGCAATCAACTTGCGAGAAGAAATAATCCATCGGCTGCTTTATGTTGTTCTTGAAGAATTATTAAATTGTAGGATAATCTAATGATGTCTCAATATATACTTTGTAATCTTATAGATATTTTTACTAATATCTAGGAAAATATTAAAAATCGATGAAGATATTCTTCACTGTCTGGCATTTTTCTATTAATAAATCAGCACTTTAATAATTTTAATCGAAACGTTGTTTGTTGTTACCGCTTCTGATAAAGAATTATGCTTGCGTAACACCCGGCGCCTCAGAATATTTATAATTATCCGCTTCTCCATTCGTAAAATTGAGATAAATTAATAATCTCACGTATTTTTTCCGATGCGTAATGTGGCACAAGGTGTTGACTGACAACGATTGCACTGAGAATTCACGCGGAAATCCATCTTATAAACGCGACGTCTACCGCTAATATCGCGGATAATCGCAGATGACCTTGAGCTTGAGTGATATACGCTATTTACTAACGTTAATAATAAAAAATGCAAGCCGCGATAAAACCGTCGTTTCGCTTTTCGCTTTCCGCTGTTGCGCATTGCATCGAGATCTCGCCCCACTTCAGCTTATTATTGCAAATATCCCATGGCTTTCACAAGAATTTTGTATCTGACATTCTCGAAGAACACATTAACGCTTTCTAAAACAAACATAAGATAATTAGAATCAAAGATGCGCTCCAGTACTATTAACCTCTACGATAAAAATAACATAGCCGTTTCTCAGTGAAATTTTACATTACTTAAAATTCTTGGATTCTTTAACTCATGAAGATTTGGCGAATACAGATAGCTCACAAAGAAATTCATTATATAATCCATAAAAATTAAAAATATAAGAAATATTAATATGACATCAAATAATGCATGCGATATTTTATATCTTGTTATAACATAAATTACATTTTTCAGAAAAAAAAAGGAGAAATAATTCCTAATTTTATACTAATATTATTAATTAATGCAATATATTATTTTTTATAAGTTTGTGAAAAAAACGACTATCGCTACAGTCAACACAATATCAAGACATACGTGGTTTCGCGCGAAGTGTCCGTGATCAATCAAAATAAGGATTAAATAGTTATTGTGCAAAACACAATGTTGTTTTAATCTGTCACTACTTTTATAAAGCTAGATAAATTAAATATTATGTTTTACACAATAAATATTTAATAACTATTTTGATAAGTGTATACACCGAAAAAAATATAGTCAATTTTAATAAATATTTAGTTGAATACTGCCAACTAAATATTTATTAAG
>NW_017295445.1:0-2706 GCF_001594075.2 Trachymyrmex cornetzi
GATAAAATAATACAAAATATTGATACAAATTATGATCGTAACTCTCAAGGTGAACAGAATCGCTATTTATTAAAATTATTTCCTCTCCTCGAAAAAGAAGAAAAAACAACTAATATAATTCTATCATCACAAATTCGTCGCACTGATTTTTCTATTGTGCATTCTTCTCTTTGTTAGACTTATTTACACGCCAAGTCACACCCTTGTAAATTTATTCATAGTGTTACGTGACGCCCCTGTCTGATCGTTATTACTTCCTCGTATAATTATTGTATAATTGATCGACTAAAAAATATGCTGGCAAGCAACGTATTTCACCTGCTTCCCAGCAGTTCGAAGGCAACGCAAAGTTCGCTTGAATTTATGCATGGCCTGATAGAAATTCGTCGCACATATCAAGATTCAGATTCAAACTATTGTTTCATTCGTACTGCAGGATCACAACGAAACGATGGGATATGGACCTCCTGCAGGGAACATTCAGATCTCTTTAGCTAATGGGAACATCATGAAGATTCCTTTAGCGAGTATCAATATCAGCGAAGAAGTGAATAAAACTGGTATCTGGCAACAAGTCAATGAAGGCAACGAAAAAACGAAACAGTCAAAATCACTAATCAAGTAGGTATTGAATTTCGAATAGTTTTATGCATTTTTTGGAGAGATTATATAAAAATATAAAACATGGAATGAAATAACTGAAATTGTCGATTATATAAAACTTTCAAGCAATTTCTGATTAATGAAATTAATCTAATGATTTTTAATTAATAATTTTTTAAATTATTTATTTCATCTTCATTTAAAGATATTGTGTTTCTTACTATTCATACTTTATTTTATTTATAATAATGATACTTTAACACGAAATTATATATTTTATTGACATATTTTCAAATTTTATTACATATTTGTATGTCTTATTTTTCTAAAATGTAAGAATTTTTTACGAGGAAGCTTTTTTAAATTTGACGATTCATCATCTTGGTTATATATTTATAGAATAAAACAAAGAATATAAATAAATAGCGCTTGAAGTTTGCACAGCAAAACAGTTCAATTACAAACGACAAATTAATAATTGACATGGAATTTTTTTCGGTTTGTAGCATTTGTCAAGCGAAATAGATAGATTTATTTAATTATATTAAGAAGAAAACTGTAAATCGAAACGTCTATTCTTATATTCTTATTATTAGTATGTTAAATTAATATTAAATATTTTAAATAAAACATCTTGTATTTGCTCGTTTATTTGGTCGTTTATAATTGAATATTTACAGAAGCTCATCATAAATTCCATTCAAGTAAGATATTGTAATGATTGTATAAAATCAAAACGTTACGACAACTGAAAACAAATAGGCAATCGTTAAACTGTAATCAAATCGTTCCTTAGTTAATTTAGTTGAAGAACTTAAACATAATTTGAAATTGACATAATTATTTTCAATAAAAGCACGATCACACATTTATAGAATTTGACACACACTTTTTAACATAGATTTTAATATTATCTTTAATAATAAATTAATATTTCTTATAAAATATAAAAGCAATAAAGTTAAGATATATTCTATCGTAATGTCAAATTTTTTTTATAATAACGACAATGATCCTATAATATTAATAATTTTCGAGTAAAAAGAAAAAAGAATAATATAAGTATCAACATCAAACTGTTATCATCTAATTTTTAAAACTGATTAAGTTCGCGTAATTGTCTGATGCAGTGTGGGAAAACAAAAGAAGCATCCAAAGAAGGACAACGCGTTGATGGCCGACGAGACAACGAGACTGACGACAATGACCGAAGAGGACGAAGATGACAGTGGGATCTCGATCAAGGTGACACACGTAAATGACTCTAAATTCTAACTACCAACACCATCACCAAATAACCGACAATTCATATGGCAAGACACACAGCAAGAGCACCAATATACCGGCATGCAACATATCCCATGCACCGCTGCTGTGAGTAAATTTACAAACGAGGATGGCATGACAATCCTCGTCGAGTCGACGTAAAAAACAAATTCAGACGCGGACGACTCATTGTAGAAAACATGGATTTTCATAGACGACAAAAATTATTTTTTATTACATCATGACAACAAAAATTAAACGTATATAAAATATTAATGATAATATTAACGTATTAAAATATTCACGAATAAACAGAATTTCATGGCAGTCTTTATTCTTTTACTTCCCCATAAATTTACACCGTTGTATTTATGCGAAATCAGCGAAATATTCAAGAAAATATAAATTAAGAAACGTTTTTTTAAATTAAAATTATTGTTATATGAATCTGTTTATCATGTACGGTCATATAATTAATTACGTTTTGCCTTTTTCATGGCGTGATTGTCTATGAGATTCAATTTTGCAACTCTTGCTTATGCTCTTAGAGATACATATGTTAGCTCATTGTTCATAGGAACAATTAAACGATCTGGGAAAACGTTAGCTATGATTCATTTCATCTGTTTGTATTTCACGTTAGTATTACTATTATCTGTAGTTCTTCAAATAAAAATAATAACCGTGCAGCTTATTGTTAATAATTGACAAAGAAATACAAAGCACAATATACAAATTTACGGAGAAACAGAATAAACAATAATAAGATTTTTGTTCGGACCGACAGGAAATTAAATACTAAGTATAAGCATATTCGGGCCTATGACGGTCAAAGCT
>NW_017295446.1:0-2712 GCF_001594075.2 Trachymyrmex cornetzi
AAGTTTGAATAAAGATCACAATATAATTTTAATTTGTGGATACACCAGTTATTCAGCGGTACCTGTCCACAGTGGAGTTGAATCCATAGATGAGGCTCAAGAAATCATGACGCAAGTGTGTCAGATCTGCTCGGCGGGCGGTTTTCCGCTGCAGAAGTGGAATAGCAATTGTCCAAGTCTTTTAAATCATTTGATGTCGTCGCCAATTGACCATGCTTCTGGAGTTGAGTTAGATTCTTCTGGTGTTAAGATATTAGGCCTTTATTGGCAACCGAAACATGACGACTTTCAGTTCACTTCGTTACCGCCTATTACTCGAAAAATTACAAAGAGATCGGTTTTATCTGAAATCGCTCAACTTTACGACCCTTTAGGATTAATCTCGCCTGTTGTCATCCGCGCTAAAATCTTCATTCAGGAGCTCTGGTTGGCCAAGGTTGATTGGGATAGTTCACTATCGCAAGAATTGCAACAACGGTGGGTGAATTATAGGCAACAGCTACCTGAATTGGTAAATCTAAATATTCCGAGATGGCTTCACATTTCATCTTCAGCACGTCTGATTCAACTTCATGGCTTCTCTGACGCCTCACAATGGCTGCCGTGATATTCATTAGGGTCGAAACGGAGCAGTCTGAAATTCAGGTTAGAGTCGTTTGTGCCAAGACGAAGGTAGCCCCGTTAAAGAAGCTCACAGTTCCTCGCCTAATGTTATTAATAAAAAATAATGTTATCACGCCTGATGTCAAGTGTTCAGAAGATCCTGGAATTAAAGGACAGCTCAGTCTTTCTATGGACGGATTCATCGGTCACTCTTGCTTGGATTGCCTCACATCCCGCCAAATGGAAGGAATATGTTCGCAACCGAGTTGCAGCTATACAGGATGTTGTACCCTCTGCGTCTTGGGGTTTCGTTCCCGGCAAGGAGAACCCCGCTGATTGCGCCTCGAGAGGTTTGCGTGTGCATGAGATGGAACGACATTCTTTATGGTGGAACGGGCCCTTGTGGTTACATGGTTCGCCTAAACAGTGGCCGAAATTAAATCCTGGGTTTTCTGTCGAGCTAGATATGGAGGTAAGCTCCGGACATATCCTTACTTCTGTTCAAGACCGAGAAATAGTTTATTGGGATCTCTTGGAACGCTACTCTTCGCTCACGAAGCTTATACGAGTTACCGCAGTGTGCCTACGCGCTGCTCAGCGTTTTCGACGTTTACCTTTGGAGTCGTTCACCGAGCATTTGTCTCCCCTTGAACTTCAGAAGAGTAGTCAATTTTGGATTTGTAAGGTACAACAATCTCATTTTAAGCATGAGATAGAGACACTGAACAGAGGAGGTCGCTTATCTAAGGCAAATCCTTTGGTTAAACTTACACCTTACATAGACAAGTTTGGAATAATAAGAGTTGGCGGTCGACTACAGCAAGCAAGCTTAGAACATGATACCAAACATCCAGTTATCTTACCAAGACAGTCTCCGTTGACAACATTAATAATTGCTGATGCTATCTTCAAACGTTACATGGCGGGACTCAAATGACACTAGCATACATTCGACAAAGGTATTGGATAATAGGCGGTCGAGTTCCCATTCGATCCTACATTCTTAGATGCGTAAGATGTGCTCGATATCGCCAGAACAGAGCTCAGCAATTGATGGGTCAGCTTCCGGCGTCGCGTGTTACGCCTTCTCGCCCCTTCCTGAATAGCGGAGTAGACTACGCGGGACCCATCACAATCAAAACCTGGCGAGGGCGGGCGGCAAAGACCTACAAGGGATATCTAGTAATCTTTGTTTGCTTTTTTTCATCCGCAGTGCACATAGAAATAGTCACAGACTATACAACTGAGGCCTTCATCTCCGCTTTCAAGAGATTCTGTGCCAGACGCGGGATCTGTGCGACACTACACAGTGATTGTGGCACTAATCTAGTCGGTGCGGATCACGAGCTACGTCGACGATTTGACTCAGCTTCTAAGGAACTAAAGGAATTAGCATCATTGCTCGCGAATCACGGCACTCAATGGCTGTTCAATCCCCCGGCCGTACCTCATTTTGGAGGAAAATGGGAGGCCGCGGTTAAATCTACGAAATTTCACCTTCGTCGTGTGGTCGGCGATACTATACTGACTTACGAGGAATTATCAACACTGATGGCCCAAATCGAAGCTGTTCTAAACTCCAGACCTCTTTGTCCAATGTCAGAGGACATCAGTGATTATACCGCTTTAACTCCTGGTCATTTTATTTTAGGGGAACCATCCATAATTATTCCGGAGCCAAATCTATCCGAACAGCCAAGTTCGCGTCTAACCCGATGGCAACTCATACGCCAAAGGGTCGAACATTTTTGGAAACGATGGACAAAAGAGTGCATACATCGCTATCAAGCGATATCAAAGTGGCATCATCCATCCACACAGTTGAAGGAGGGCTCCATGATTCTCCTCACAGATGAAAGATATCCTCCAGCTAAATGGCCACTAGCAAGAGTCTTGCAGTTACATCCGGGCAAGGACGGGTTGACGCGAGTCGTGACTGTGCGAACTGCAACTGCTACCTATAAACGACCGATCACCAAGGTTTGCGTGCTACCTGCTGATCAAGACCAGATATTCGAGAACTTCATTCCCGAAGGCGGGCGGAAGGTTCAGTAAGGGAGAAAATTTATTCTGTTATATTTTGACATGAAATAGATATCTTACAAACTT
>NW_017295447.1:0-2717 GCF_001594075.2 Trachymyrmex cornetzi
ATTATTTCAAAAACCTGACGTGCTGGTAAAACTTATTTTTTAGCATCCAAAAATCTGTAAGAAACACCTTGTCTGATTCAAAGTTCAAATATTTTGATGTGAACTATTGTCATTAAGAAACAATATATAGGGTTATATATAGGATCATCTTACCTTATATGATTCTGTTTTGCATTTTATTAAATTTATTATAAAGTAAATTTTTTTTAATTTTTCTACATTTATGTCTACACAGCAATTTCAACAATGTCTTAACCTTTACAGAGATGGCGCCAGGTGTTCCTTTCTTCTCATGCATGTTATCTAATAAAAAGCGAACCATATACTCCGTTGTATTAGCTGTATACGAGTAATGTAACTCTTTTATAAAAATGATACATAAGTAATATGCAATTATACACAATTTTACATTTAAAAATAAATATTAAATTTTTAGATCCAATAAAGACATGAATTCATTTTTTAAATCAGTCTTTCAAGATTGTCACTTAGACATCCAACTGTTTCATCATATAATGAAAGATCGCAAGTATCGAGAAGCTAAATCCCAACGGTATGCAGGTCGCCTTAATCCACGCCCATGCACTGCAAATATGCATATTTTAATATTGCATTAATGATTTATGAATTTAATTGTGTCATTAAAAAATTATTTCTAGATAAAAGTAAACATAACGAAGACGGATACTTTAAGAAATAAATTTAAATCTACCTTCCGAGAGTATTAAAATTTTAACGTTTATTTTTTTTATATTTATGTCTGTATAGCAGTCTTTTCGTTCGCGCAATCATAGCATAAAACAATCAAGTATATAAATTTGTTCTGAAAAGTAACATAAATTGTAAGTGTGAGAAGCTTCAAGCATATAAAGCTATATCAAAGCATATAAAATACAGCGTATAAAAATATTTATATTATAACTTTATATATATATCTAATAATGTTACTCAACTAATTAATGATTATTGTAACAATTACGTCTCTCAATTTAAAGATGCAAATATAATATTATCAACATACAGTCTTTAATTAATAAAAGGGAGTGCAAATAATTCAATTAAGCTATGGAAGAGTCAGGGAAAGGAAACAAATAATTAATAATATTAAAGTCGCATCAATAATGTTAAATTACTCGTAAGGGTTATCTGATATTGTAAATGGCTCCGTTGGAAGAATTCCACTGTCATAGATTATTACAGGCACTAATGGAATGTCATCGCTATCCGTTTTGGTCTGTTCGATCTTAAAGACTATAGCTTCACCGCTAACCACCTGCGGGAAGAATTATTTAAAATTAACAAATAAGTGTGTTGAATGTATTAACTTAAAATGTATTAAGATATTTAAATATAATAATAAATATGATAATAAATTAAAAGTAAAAAGAACTGTATGACAAATTATTTTCCAAATATGTAAAACACAAACAGATAACAAATTAAGTATATTTTTTACATAATTTTAAATATTTTTATTACCTTTCCAAATGCTGTATGGTGATCATCTAGCCAAGGAGTTGGTATGGTAGTAATGAAAAATTGACAACCGTTGGTGTCCTTTCCAGCGTTTGCCATGCTGACGATCAATGGTCCGGTATGTTTTACCTTAAAAGTTTCATCGTCGAAATATTTTCCAAAAATACTAATGGAACCAGTACCGTCGCCATTTTCGACGTCGCCACCTGTAATATATACGTAACCACAAATTGAATTCATAATTTAATGTCTGTAATAATTAATAAAAAATAATTACTAATCAAAAGAATAGAAGCGTAACCTTGAATCATGAACTTCTTTATCACGCGATGGAATTTGGTCCCTGCATATTTTTTTCCAGCTATACCAGTAGTAGCAAAAGTGATAAAGTTTTTCACCGTTTTTGGAGCAATATCGCCGAACAAGCCAAAAACAATCCTACCAACTGGATGATTATCAATCATTATATCGAAATATACTTGATCAGTGACTCTAAACGTTTCTGCCTGAAATGGTAATTTTTTTCAAGTATTCATGTAACTGTTACGTAATAATTATTTATTGCAAATCATAATAAAGTCAAATTCAAAATAAGTTGCAATTAATACCTAGACATTACTTCATAAAAATTAAACATTTAAAATTATGGATACTCTTTATAAATTTAATTTATAATATTATACTTTATACGATGTTCTCTAAAATGTTATAATATAATTTTTTATTAAGTATAATTAGCGTAATAAGTAATAAACGTAATAAGAACATAGTAAGTAATTAATTTAATAAAAATGATAAATTATTACGTGTAAATAACATTCATAAATATTTATTTACTTTTAATACTTACTTAAACATTCTAAAAATTTAAATAATTTTATTAAAAACAAGGAAAGCTTAAAAAAGTTTTTTATAAAAAGTATGCACTATGTAAAGTATAATCTGTAATAAGCATATTATAACCAGTTTATTTTAGTAACAAAGAAATTTATAACATAGTACTAATTTTCCTGACAGACTTTGCAAGAAAATTACATTCTTACCAAAGTTTTAATTTCGAACATCTTTAAAAATGCGTAGAAGTTAAAAAAAAATTGTTGTTAATAATATTTCGAAGTATGA
Organism: Trachymyrmex cornetzi; assembly: GCF_001594075.2. Lineage (NCBI taxonomy): Eukaryota > Metazoa > Arthropoda > Insecta > Hymenoptera > Formicidae > Trachymyrmex > Trachymyrmex cornetzi. The sequence goes on from NW_017295447.1 coordinate 2,599, forward strand.
TAAATAGATAATTTAAGATCTATAAAGCTATAAAAAAGAAGATATACAAAACAATCTCAATATGTTTAAACATATCTTTATTATTTTATTTTATTATTTTATATTATTTTAATAGCGTT
>NW_017295448.1:0-2732 GCF_001594075.2 Trachymyrmex cornetzi
TTCATGGACAACACTTGTCCCGTTTTTGGATCTTGAATTGTTCCTGTGATGGGATTGCACACGCCAATATCGATAGCTTCTTGCAAGTCTAAAGCCTGCGGTTCTGCAAACTGTTCTGTATCTGTTTCGTCTTCCGATTCCTCCTTGATCCATCCCAAGCGTACCGCCTCGAAGAAAGGTATCTTTTTACCGGTCTTTGGATCGACCATGTAAGCGACGTTTCTGTCTACGAGAGGTCGGCTGATTGCCTCGCGTAGTTTCACGTACAAATCCGTCTTGGATGATAGATCCTTGACGAGTACTCGGTCTGGATCGAAGACTTTTAGGTTCAATACTAGATCGTTGAAGGAAGAGATGGTACCAGTTTCCGGATCCAAGAATTTTTCTCTTACAGGATCAAATACTCCAAGTTCCGCAAGAACCTGAGGCGTTAATTCTCTCGTAATGATTATTGAAATGGGTCTTGGCATTTCTTCGTCCGTGATTCTTCTCAATTGGCTATCGTCTTCCATTTCTATCTCTGTAGTTTGGATCTCTTCTATAATTCTTGCATCTGAAAATGGTTTCTGCGTTTCCATCAAGCTCAACATTTTATCTTCACTTTGAGAATCAACATGAGATTTCTGGGTAATTTGAATTTGACTTGAAATCATTTTTGCAGATGGACTTGATTCTTTCTTCGCTGAAACAGATACTTTTGTCACGGATGCACTCGGCTTCGACTCTTTAGATTTGTGACTTGAAATTGCATCAACAACTGCTTTTCCAGCCAAGACTGGTGCGGCTACGACTGCCAAGAGACCCATTTTCGCAGCTTCCGCTATGCTAATCGAATGATCCTTCTGATCTCGCGCAATCTTCATTTTTCCAGTGGCAGGATCGAGCAAACCTTTCTCGAGTGCCTCTTTGGTAGTGATAGATTCTTTAGTTTTCACATTATAAAGTACGGAGTCGGATTCGATTAGCCCCACTTTCATTGCTTCTGTCAAATTGTAAGATTCGTTCGTCTCGGGATCTTTAAATGTCTCAGTTTTTTCATCGTAAATTTGCTCGACCGCTTCTAACACAGTCAAACTGTTATTGGGAGATTTTCTGGGTGTTACGGATTTACTCTTACTAGATGAAGTATCGAGGATTCCTTCCTCAACGGCTTTAGCAATAGGCATTATGATACCGGTGCAAGGATCAGTATAAATTCCCTTTTCCATATCTACGAATCCTTTTTCCACTGCGTGATTAAAGGACATCTTGATATCTTTCGTCGTGAATTCCTGTTTAGTTTCAGATACATCCTTAATGATACCTCTTTGTCGTGCCTCTTCAATAGTAATGACATTATTGGTATTAATATCTTGTACTTCCGTTGGGTTCTTCAGCGCATAACCTGGCAAAAGCTCAACAGTCTTGGTCGTAATAGTGTGGTACGATGTAACTGTTTCAGTAATGGCAGCTGTGTTTTCATCACGAGGCGATTTGATGATGAGTAGACCAGACTCGACAGCTTCGGCAATTGGAATCGGAGTTCTCGTAGTAGGATGAAAGAATGTAGCCTTGTCCCTGTCAATCAATCCTGATTCTAAAGCCTTCGTTATTTCGATACTATCAGGAGTCACTGGATATGGTAATGCCATGATAAAATCTGTCTTTATAGCGTCCTCCAGTGGTAAATGCTCTCCGGTAATTGGGTGACGTATTTCTTTCTTGCTGATGTCTATCAATCCACGTTTTAATGCAACGGGGAACGTCATTCCCGCCGGCGGTATGTTGGAAGATTTAGTCGGTCCCTTTAACTCAAGTACTTTGTTCTCTATCGCATTCACCAGATCTACGCTACCGCTCTGCGTTTTGACCAACAATCTCTCTGCATCGACAGTATCGTTCGCAATGGCGGACTGCAACGTTTCCGTATGGCCATCAACAGTGAACATCAAGTTAGATAGAGGATCTACTATCTCGCATACTATAGCCTCGTTGAGAGTGAGATGCACGCCTGTTTCTGGATGAACGATTTTACCCTCTACAGGATCTAGCAAACCTTGCGTATACAAACTGGGAACGGACAAGCTTTTCGCCAAAGGTACTAATATATGCGCGCTCTCTGAATCAAGGATTCCACGATCAATAGCCTGCTTGATACTAAGCACATCGCCCCTTTGTGGATCCACGATCTGACCTTGATTGGCGTCTATTCGATTGTCACGGATTGCTTCAGAAAGAGTGATCGGATCCCCTTTCTCATTACACATTTTCTTAGCGAAGGTATCTGCTGTTTCCATGTCGATGAAACCACTTTGCAACGCCTCCTTGACGTTTACTATCCTCTTTCGCATCTTCTGCAGAACGATAGGTTTCGCTTCTTGTTCCGGACTTTGTGATAGTGTTTTCGCTTTACCAATCGTAACTTGATACCTCGGCTCGACCGTCACTCGCGCTCTGGTCTTCGTGCCTAAACTCTCGCCATCCGTAACGTCATTGGCGGATTTCGACAAATCAATCAAAGTTATATTTGTAACGTCCTCTTTCGATACATGAACTTTTCCAGGTTCATCGTATACATGTTTCACAATAACTTTTTCATTTTCATCAGACGTACCACTCACAGATTCAATAATTGGTGAAGTTGCGTTATCGTCCATTGGAATGATGCCACGTTCAATGGCGACTTCTCTTGGCACTTTCTTACCAGTTATTGGATCTTTGACCATCGTCCTTTGTACCGCTTCTATGGCGGC
>NW_017295449.1:0-2734 GCF_001594075.2 Trachymyrmex cornetzi
TCCAACGGCGGCTCGTCCGAATACCTAAATGCACATAATATAAATGATATGAATGTTCTGTAATAAATTACATAAACACTAAATGACATAAATTATTAATTAAAATAAAAAATTAATTTTTAAATATTGTAAGTCATAATGGTTTTAATTCCTTCTGTAATATATTAATCGATCAGCAAATTGAAACGAAATACGATTTGAACATTGTGGACAATATACGTGTATGTATGTATACGAAAAGAATGATTTTAATGAAGTATCTAAAAATTTTAATAGGTAAGTACAAATCAGAAAATGATTTTATTGGACTATCAAAATAATTATGAAGGAAACTCGAGCATAATGAGCAAAAAGTTTTAAGCATTCTAGAAATTAGTTTGAGTCCTTCATAATTATTTTGATAGTCCAGTCAAATTATTTTCACCTGTACTTGTCTAAATTTTTAGATACTTGAGAAAATCATTCTTTCGTATATATATAATTCAAATTAAAATTAACAAGTAACTTTTAAAATCGATGTTTTCAGATAATGGCGATATAAATATGTATAACAAATTGTATGGTAAGAAAAATCGCAATTACAAAAGAAGAGACTCGATTGTAACTTCTAAATAAAATGAGATGGAATGTTCTATAAAAATTAGATTTTCCTTTCTACTCACGTATTTCTATGCTGTCGTGCGGAATCGAAACTCGACGTTGCGCAGACTTCCATGAGTTGTATCTTTGCATTGTTAACAATCTTCTCGGCATTTTCAAGAGCGGTGGATGTTTCGGGACTCAAGACGGAATTGGGAGGCTGCACTTCTACCGATCGGTGCGTATTAAGCTGTGATAGAAAATTTTGTCGTAAAACGCATATAGAATAACTAAACGTTGGATAAATAAAACTGTGAATGTTCATTACAATTTTTTCTTTAATAACGCGACTCGCGCGTTTACAAGACCCTCTGCTACTTCCACAAGTTGTATTCGTGACTATCGATTTTTTAGATACGACAGTTACAGGATGTCGATTCGCATTGTGTATTCTGATATCATTATCCTTCCTGCGCGCTACATTCTCCTCGTGTTTGCAATAACACGTGCGAACGGAAGTCATCTCCCCTGGAGACGTCGTAGAACAGACTCCGTCGTTGCACGTTTCTGGGGAACTCGAATTTTCCCTGTAATAAGAAAGAAATATTCAGCTGGAATAACACTTTTCTCTACGTCATCATCATCATCATATTATTATTATTATTATTATTATTGCTAATATTTACACGAATAAAATGTGCATCGTAGAAGAATGATAAAAGATAAAAAGCAATTATCAACGCAACGTCTTCAGAAAAATGTAGATACGTGTGATAATTACTAGATACATGTAGTATTAATTATCGTATTAAATGCAGCAAACTGAAGATAATAAGCTTGATAACTTTTTCAGAAAATTTAATGTTTACGCGACTAAACTTTGTATCGTAGAAGAATAATAAAGTAAAGAACAATTGTCAATGTCTACAGGAAAATGTGGACACGTGTGATAATTACTAGATATCTATCGTATTAATTATTTAAATGTGGCAAAGCGAAGATGAGCTTGATAACTTTTGCAGAAAGTTTAATATAAATATTTACGCGTTTAAAATTTGTATCGTAGGAGAGTGATAAAATAAAAAACAATTGTCAACGTCTTCAGGAAAATATCGACACGTGTGATACTTACTAGATATCTATCGTATTAATTATTTAAATGTAACAAACTGAAGCAAAGCTTGATAACTTTTGCAGTTACTAAGAAAGTTTCCGTAAGAGATGTAAATAATTGGAGTTATCAACCCAGTTACGACTACGTGTCGCGTTAGCGAGAGTGTGAAAAAATAATGCAGCTGTTCTTTCTCATGCGACAATAATGTGTCGCATGTCGTACAATGAAACATTAACAACTAAATATCCGCATGTATAGCGACTTAACATTGTCCACCAGTGTACGCTTTAAAATATGCATCAATTGGTAAGCAGCGATGAGCTCGATGAGCGTCCTTGAATTTCGCACGTATGTGGAGTTTAATCCCAATTATAATAGATAAACAATGATGAATAGATAAGCATGATTTAAAAAAAAAATCGTGAATTACACACTGCGCATACAACTACGGATGATTACTCTTAACACGACACAAAAATGAAACATTAACTTTTTAAAAAAATATATATATATGTGTGTGTATATATGACACTCCTATACTCAATTATTATTATAATATAAATAATATTAATCCTCCGCTCACAACATAGAATTTTAATTCTTCCGTCAGCAATAAGAGTCTTCGGGAAACAATAATTTTTTTATTGATCCAAATTATATAAAAATCTAAAAAAAATTCTGATATACTTATCAAAGCTTTAACAACGAGTTTTTACTATCATAGAAGTCGGATTGTATATTTTTATTTTTAATAGATAAATATTTAAAACTCGATATTAAAGCTTTGACAAGTATAGGATTTTTTTTTGTGTTTATATAATCGAGAACATTAAAAAGTTATTAATTATCTGATATATATTTCTATATCTAAGACTTCATTTCTATCTATATATACAGTGAATGCAAAAAGTATTCGTACAGAGAAAAGATTTTTTAAAAAAAACTTTATTTTTAAAAAGTAAATATTATCCAGCGAGGAATGAGTCATCGAATTGATGTCGAATCGATATCGATACGATGATTTCAACACTAATTCGACGT
>NW_017295450.1:0-2739 GCF_001594075.2 Trachymyrmex cornetzi
CATAGAGTAGGGGAGCCAGCTCAGAATGTGTAAGCGATTAGAAAGAGACTGAAAACGAGATGGTCATCAGCATCCTTATTTAATCGCTCTTGCGCTGTTGATTTTCACTGTTAGGTGGGGAGATTAAGGGGTTGATTCTGTAACTCTTAACGACGGTCGTTGATGTCGTTGCACAGATATTATGCAGAGTAAAAAAGTTGCGCAATGACATCAACGATTGTCTTTTAAGAGTTATACCCCTAAAAAGAGCAATATGTGTGAAATTACGTTCCTTTTTATTCATATTGCACGAGAGAAAGACGAAAACGTTTAAATTAATAAAAATAATACATTCCTTATATAAAGTTTTTTATTTACACAAACGCTTCTAAATAAAAAAATGATTTTTAATAAACAAGAATAACAGAACAATATAAAATAAAAAAAGAAAATAAAAGAGTAATTTTTAATATTATAATAATAAAATATTCAAATACAATATATGAAAAAATACTGAAATAAAAACATTTTATATATTTTTTATATATAGTAGTTAAAATGTGTTATAAATTTAACATATAATATATAGAAAGTATTTGTTTATCTATATTTATATCAGTTAATACATTATTGACCGCTGAAAATTGTTAGCTTATTATTACGCATTCTAATTCTTTTAGAATCATCTTTGGAACATTTACTTTCGTGTGTTAAATGAATATGAATATATTTTTGTATAATAAGAAGAATCAATTGATGATGATGATCATACAAAGGATCTTGATCTAAAATGTGATTATTACTATCTAAAATTGTATTAGGGAGCGTTTGTAACGTTTCAGTTATAAGTTTATTATTTATATCTTTAGTTAATAATAAATGAACATGTCGACGTATTGTTTTCTCAGTACTCATGCAAATGAAAATTACATCTTCGGAGGGAAAATGCAAGCCACCACGATTTTTTTTAATTGTTAATTTTGATTTAACAGTATCACCTCCTTCTAACATGTCCCTGTAAATTTTGCAAATTATATTTTTCTTTAGTGAATATACTATTGAACCAGCTATATGCTTCACGATTTCTTCAAGATAATCAGAAACATACCACCTTGCATTTTCGCAGTAATTATTGTGATCAAATATACTATTGTTATTATCATTATTTTTAAAATAATCATAAACTGGAAAATTACTAACTCGTTTTTGTTGTGAAATTCTTTTTCTTTTTTTATTACGAGTTTCTTTATTAGTTTCTGAAATAGATGTATTTTTATTACTTTGTATTGTTTGTTTTATTCCAGCAATGTTAGTTTCGTCTGAAATTATTAATGTATTGTCTTGCGGAATACAATTCGCTGAAGCAGGTACTAAAACATTCAGATTATTAGCCACTAATTTGGTGTATACAGATTGATATTGTACTGTTGTTGGATTATTATTAAAACCATTCATTCTTCTTATGCAAAAAACATTTCAACGTGGTCTTGAGATAGTTCATAACTTAAAACAAATTTAACAATATTATTTTGTATCAAATCTGTGTACTAAGACTAAATAAGTTTTTTAAACAAATAATAAAGCCAAGAAACCCCGTTTTAACAGATTCACATTCAAGGACTGATTTACGAACAATTTTATTTATTACTTGATTATTATTAACTGTAGAATTTTCTTTTTCTGTTATCTTTACGTTTTTTTATCTTGACAGGCGTATCTATTTCCAATTTTTCAATATATTCATCAATTTTTGTTTTCAATTCTGACAATAAATCTTTGGTAATACCTTTTCGTCCTGGCGTCTTACAAAATTTATTTCTCACATTTAAAAGGTCAAAAATATCATTCATTATTTTACAAAATTTCGCTGTAGACGAAGCTTTTTCAAATTTATAATTTTTAATTTCATGTTCAAGAAAATGTAATGCAGTTGATACACTTGAACTTAATACTTGCGCCGCCAATGAAACTTTCATTTTTTCGTTATGGAAATAAATATGCCTATCTCGTATTTTACATCCACAGTGTAATCCCTCATGAATTTGAATATTGTTTAATTTTTTTATATATTCCCAACTAATAGTTTCTTTTTTATCATATATTATAGATCCTTTTAACGCAAAATAATTTCTTACTAACTTAAGCATATGACGGATCGAGAAACACGTAGACAGGTTTTAAAGTACTTGGATGTCCAAAATAAGGCTTAAAATTGCTCTTGTCTTCGTAATTAAAATTAGCGCCTAACACTTCACATGCTCTTGCATGTGTTTTATCCCCATCAAAAGTAATACTAATTGTAAGTATTTCAATGTCACTTTGGGAAAGTTTTATTAATAGATCTTTTAAAAGTATTGCTTTCTCTTTGCCTGTTAAAGAGTTAATTAAATAATGTGCAACTGGTGTTTTAAACGACCCATTAATGCAGACTAGCATAAAAACCAATGCTTTAGTAGCTATCTTAAGTTGGTTTTTATCGTTAACTTCGTTCATCTGTCCACCTAAATCGACAACACCTATCCATTTGTGAGCTTTTTTATCCCAATATTTCCATTTATGGATGTTCATCTCGTCAAACGTAACATTAAAAACAAGCTTTTTGCCTTTCTGAAATTCTTGCTTTACCATGTTTGACACGTATTTTATTAGTTCTTCAGAAATACCTGGTTTATAATTTTTTGAAGACAACCAATTATTAAGTGTCTCGACGCAAGGTAAACATTTGAGATAGCTGCGTCTCACAAAATCGTAAGCAGCTGG
>NW_017295451.1:0-2753 GCF_001594075.2 Trachymyrmex cornetzi
ACCATCGGGACGCGTGTGTGTTCACGGAGTGCCTCCTTATGCTCTGGCGTGGCCACAATCGTATATCTTAGCAGCAGGTTGCGATAAACGGCTGACCATGTACGACCCATACGGCAAGCCGGTCAAGATCTTTGATTTCAGCCGGGATTCCCAAGAGAGAGAGATCACTGTCGCCTGCTGTAGTCCAAGTGGCCAGAGCGTCGCTGTAGGCTCCTGGAACAAGGTGCGCATATTCGATTGGTCGCCACGAAGAAGTATCTGGGAAGAGACCAACGTGCGCGACTTGCCCAACTTCTACACTGTCACGGCGCTCTCCTGGAGACGAGATGGTTCGAAGCTAATGGTTGGCGGATTGTGTGGCAGCGTCGAGCAGTTTGAAACTATTCTGAGGTGGCTGAAACTTGGGATTGTTGGATTCTTTACGTTTGAATACTTTTTAAATTTTGTTCTTTTGCATCTTTCTGTCCCTAATGGTTATCATAAAAATCGAGATTATCTTGATATAAAGTTGTATAATTAGTGCATAAATCTTATTTTATTTTATTTGCAGAATAACTTGTTATTGAAGAGTAGACGATCAATCTGATGTCATAAGTGAAAATTATTTGATCGAGATATTTATCGCTATGAATTTCATCTTTTAGACGTACAGTGGTACGCGGTAGTCACGAGGTCACCTACGTGGGTCCTAGCCAGGTAGTGATCCGGCCTTTGAGCGACTCTTCGCAGCGACCTATCGTCATCAGATCGCAGACGGGTCTGGAGATCGAGGACGTGCGTGTCTTAGGACGCAGGGACAACAACGTGATAGCTCGGACGGCACGCACTTTGTTAATCGGCGATATCGAGCTGGGTTTGATCAGCGAGATCCCATGGGAGGATCGATCTGGCGGCGAGAAGTTTTTCTTCGAATATCCGGTTGTATGTTTGATCTTTTGCTCTGGCGAACTGACGATCGTTGAGTACGGCCAAAACGAGGCTCTTGGTTCTGTGAGAACAGAGGCGGTGAATCCGCATGTGGTCAGCGTGCGCGTAAACGAACGACTCTCAGCTGGCGGAGGTGATAACAAGAAGTTGGCCTACTTGCTGGATCCGAGAACTGTTCGCGTGATTGATCTGCTATCCGGTGCGACTATCAGCATGATCGTTCACGATGCCCGCATCGATTGGCTGGAGCTAAGCGAGGCTGGTCATAGACTGCTATCGCGCGACAAGCGAGGTCGTCTTTGGCTTAGCGATGACGAAAATGACAAGTAATTTTATGAAGTAGTAGTACTTATGAAGTTTTTTTGACATCTTCTTATTCTAATCATTCCTTATTTTACGGCATCGCAGAGTCTTGCTGGTGACAGGGGTATCTTTTGCATCTTGGGTGACTGGTAGCGACGTTGTTGTCGCTCAGACAGGCCAAACCTTGGCCATTTGGTACAACGTGGACGCGCCAGAAGCAGTTACGCTCACGTCGATCAAGGGCGACGTGGTAGACATTGTCCGAGAAGATAGTCGAACGTCCGTGATGGTGGAGGAGCACGGCGGTATCAAAGTGGCACATCTGTTGGACGAAGGATTGATCGAGTTCGGCACTGCGTTGCATGACAGTGACTTCGGAAGAGTCATCCTGTTCTTGGAGAACATGGGCGACGGTCCGCAAGTGGAGACCATGTGGGAGAACGTGGCCAGGAACGCAATGAATGAGAGAAAGCTCGATATAGCTGCTAGATGCTACGCTGCGATGGGCGACGTGGCTTGCGCGAAATTTCTGAAGGAGACCGCTGAGGTTTTTTCTTTTATAATTATTAAAATTTAATACCTCTGTCCCTTTTGAAACACAGTAGCATGATTTTGTTTTTTTCTTTCATGTTCCAAGATTGGTGAAAAATACGCTAAAGAGACAGGCAATGAGCCAATGGCCAACCCAGAATGCTGGGCTCGGCTAGCCATACTAAATGGTGATTTGAAAACCGCTGAAGCGATTTATTTGGAGCAGAATGAACTGGACAAAGCATTGGATATGTATCAGCGTTACTGGCGCTGGGAAGATGCCTTAAATTTGGCTGAAAGTCGAAACTGGAGTGGTTTATCAGAATTGCGGGACCGTCACTTAGCTTGGTTGCTGGACACTGGCCAAGCGGCTCGCGCGGCCTCCATCATAGAAACCACGAATCCTAGAAGAGCTGTCAAGCTTTATCTGGAAGCTCGCCGTCCTGGACGAGCTGCCAGATTGATACTTGCCGACAATGAGTTGCTGGAGGATGAAAGAATTGTCGAAGAAGTAATTAGTGGCCTCAAGGCCACTGACCTCACTGAACTCGCTGGAGAACTGTTGGAAAAGACTGGCGCCGGTTCCGAAGCAATCAAATGTTATTCCCAAGCCGGTGTCTTTGCCAGAGCCCTCGACTTAGCACGCAAAATCGACCCCACCTTGGTGGTCGAACTCGAAAGGGATTGGGGAAAACATTTGTCAGAGAATGGTCATTATGACGCCGCTATCAATCACTTTATTGAGGCAGGCGAGACAGTACTAGCATTAAAGGCCGCTATTAATGCGCGACAGTGGAGAAAAGCTTTACAAATTATTCAGGTGCAGTAATAGTAATCTTAAAGCCCATTCTACAATTGCGTAAATGTAGTTGTAAATAGATGTAGTTGTAAGAATTGATCAATCACTGTCGAATATGAGAAGAATATTGAACTGTGATTGGTCAATTCTTACAACTACAATCACTTACAACTACGCTCACGTAATTGTAGAA
>NW_017295452.1:0-2776 GCF_001594075.2 Trachymyrmex cornetzi
ATATATATATATCTCTCTCTCTCTCTCTCTCTCTCTCTCTCTCTCTCTCTCTCTCTCTCTCTCATGTATAATTTTATATAATTTATATAATTCATAAATTTTTATACCTCGTATCGACTGTTCTAGCAGGTACACCATGAATCCGCACATTGATATCACTACTCAATATATTATATAAGTAAATTCCTACTCTCTGCCATAACGTATACTTTTCTTTTTCTTTTTGCATTATCTGAAACAAAATTGGGTACGAGGAACTATAACTCATAGTCATAATAATCATGTATAAAAAAAGATATTTAAAAATTCCTACCTTATGATAAACGATAACAGATGCAAGCGCATCACAAGCGGCATACGCAACTTGTTCGTCGGTTAAGGTGCTAGCATCCCAGTCACCGCACCTGACTTCTATTATCTTGTCCATCTCTATATTAAGATATTCTAAACACATGGCGGCTAAGCTCTTCCGGCTCGGTAGATTAAAATTTTCAGCTAGGGTTCTTAAATCAACAGTTCCATTAACTCTACATCCATAATCCTTTACAATCTTATGTCCATCTTCAAACGAAGAGATCCCGACTTTAAGGATGTGTTTACTAGCTAACAATTCCTTAACACATAAACATAATTACAAATCAATATTATGCATAATATTAGTCAATCTTTAACTTTTTGTGAAATGTTACCTTAAGTTTAGGTGGAATGTATCCAATCTTTCCAATGCGAAACAAAGCAACTACTCCATTGTGAGTAGCTAGTTGTAACAGAGAGACAGGTCCTTCTTTGACCCATTCACAATCGAAACCCAGTACACCATCAGACAGATCACTATTAAAGAAACATATACAACAAATTAATTTTGTTTTAATAAGAGATAGTAAATGTTACTATTTCCTCTGGAGAGCATGTTTCATCAAACAGATTTAAGAAAAGCAATCAACATAGAAGTAAAATAAGTGTATTATCATAAAAGGAAATTGAAGAAATTAATCCCTTGTAATTAATAACACAATTTATTTTACTGAAGAAAGAAAATTCTCTCTGAGAAAAGCAGTCAACATAAAAATAGAGCAAGTGTAAATTTATATTATAAGAAGAAACTGAAAAAGAAATTCATTTTATTCTTTGTAATTAACAAATAAAATTTATTTTACTGCAAAAGAAGTTTGTTATAAAATACGAAATTAAAATAATTTTCTTTCATATAACGATAGCTAATTTTGCCAGCTATTGTTATAGGAAATTCAGATCTTTCTTAGAGAATCCCAAGGACACTTTATATATACTTATTGCCTTCCAAACACAATAATCTTGGTATTCGGCTCTCTCCAGAAAAAATGTAAACAATAATTATAAAAACGGCCGTTTCCATCATGTTATGGAAAGTCATGAGATATAGCAATGTCTGTTATAATGTCTTAGGACGTGATTGTGAGAATATTGTTGAGATTAGTAAAACGCTTGAAATTGGCAATAAATTTCAATTTTCGCTTACCAACGAATACGCTGTACGGCGTAATCGCATTTTTCCGGAGAGTCGGCCAGAATAATCTCGTCTAATATAAGCTTATTCTCTTTGTTGTCATTATCCTCATTATTATTATTATTATCAGTATCATGCTTATCGCACTTGGCTGTATTATCAGTATCCTTACTGCCATCGCGATTTTTAATATTTTTATACAGATGCTTGACGCTGCGAAGTACGTTGTTGCGATACTTCGACGCCAAAAAGACAAGTCCCACGGTCACGCAAACGAGAAACATGTTGTTACGTGCGGGAACCATTAATCAAAGAGGAGAAAAGACGCTTGAAACGCGCAAAAAATTCGATTTAAAAAATCAACGTTATATATACAATTTCTTCGTTAACGATATACATATATAGATATATACACGTGCGTGAGTTACACGTTATGTTACAATTTTAAATAAAATGTCAATGCAAAACAATCGCTCGTCGAGCAATCGGATTATAGCACAATTGTAACGATTAAGGCAACTCAGCACATCAATCGATCACAGTGATAAACTCTCTCTCTCTCTCTGTCTCTCTCTCTCGAAGATTCGTCTCAAAAGCATTAATATTAATATAAAACTAACGCAGCTCGGCGATCGCGCGGAATCATTCGACTAGATAAATCTACGATTATCTGAAATCGCGGCCGCCCCTGCTCGAAACTGCTCCGTATAAAATAATCATCTCGGTGACCAGCTCCGATCTCATTGAAATTTAACGCGAAACGAGGTTCAAGGGACCCCGTAGCTTTCGAAGAACGACCGGCGTACGCGGCTACGGGTTTCACGCACGACTAGCTTGGATTAACTGGCCTAACTGCAACCAACGGAAACGACTCCCGGTTAACTACCGACGTTTATCTACCTGCCGTCCGGTAAATAGATCATGCCGGTATTGCTATTATGGCTCCTGCACACAGAACGTGGCAACTGGTGGTAACGCTTGCCGCGCGGCGGAAGTTGGCGCGATAGCCAATCAACGTCTCGTTTATTCGGAAGTAATAGATATATAATTTCCACCGCGCAAAAGTTGAACTCAATCCAACTTTTGCCGCGCGATAGAAGTACTAAGTAGTATTACATCATTTCTAGAAGTTTTACAAGGTGAGGCCGTCTTAAAAACGTAGAATTATTGGCTTCTGCCAAAGTCATAGAGAATGCATGATGGAAATATATAAGGTGAAACAATACACATAATGGCGGTAGCAATACTGGAAATAGCCAATCAAATATGTCCGAATATGCACTTTCCTAC
>NW_017295453.1:0-2781 GCF_001594075.2 Trachymyrmex cornetzi
TACACCACTGTAGACGGCGAAAAAAAGCGTTTTCTTTGCGATTTTTTTTTTGTAGAAGGAAAAGTAGGAGGATAATTCTTTTCAAGGATATTATTAGGCATCTTTTGAAGTTTACAAAAAAATTTTTTTTATTAAAAAAAGTTACAAAATGGCGGCGTAAGAGCAACTCTTCTTAGACTGTTTTTTTTTTAAGGGCTCCACTGCAAGCAGTACACAGGGTTGAAAAATGAATCTGGAGCAAAATAAAAAATTTTTTCTTAATTTACATTAGAATAGCTACAGAAATACGTAGCCGATTTTGAAAATATTTATTTTTGTTAAATTGGCTAGCATTCAAAGTTAAAAGTCAAATTTTTGACCAAAAAATGAGTACTTATTTGTGTCTAAAAAATCGAAATTTTAACATATCAAAAATCGGCTACGTATTTCTGTGCGGAATGTTGTTTTAAATATGAGATATAAATCTGAGGTGAAAAAAATGAAAATTGTTCGAGTTATGCTGCTTGCAGATTTGAAAAATCGTGTTTCGAGATAAAAGCGTTTAAAGATTTGACATGTGTTTTGAACATGAAAAAATGACAAATTAAAATAATAATAATTTTTTACCTTTAGTCTGCAATGCCAGGACCGTAAAGTTGCCCTTCCAGACTTTCGTACATGTCCTCGTTTTCTTTTCTGGACGATTTTATGGCGGAGCGAGCCTTTTTCGCTGCGTCGGTCAGAGACTGCTCGGCACGTTGAATTCGAGCAGCATCAGCTTCTAAGCAAAAGTTGTAGGACTGAGGTCCGATGCTCATACCCATCACTTCCATAATTTTTAGAACGCTGCTTAATCCATCATTAAAATTGCAAACAGCAATGTTACTCGCTATTTGCAAAACTTTCTTTCCACTTGAATATGCTTTTGGAGCCAATTGCCAGACTGTCGCATTGAAACTTTCGTTACAGTTTTGCGTGAATCCTCCTAAACAACGATTTAGTAAGTCGTCACGACTCAAATCCTCATATATCGGCTTGATAGATTGAAAAACAAAGTCTGTTAGTGGTGGCTTGTGTTGAAAGGAGTCTAAAGAACCAGCTGCTTCTGCCTTCTTCCATTCACACCAAGACTCTGAGCACTTCTCGTGCTGCGGATTTTCGTCTGTTGATATTTTATGATATAAAGTCGCCCATATATCATTTCTCATTTTTTCTAAGGAGTTCGGATTCCTTCGAATTGCCAAGCCGTAATAAATTGTCAATTGATCAATTACTTTGTCAGTTAATTTACCTTTACCTTTTCCTCCAAGTCCCTTGACAGTTTTCTTTAATTTTCTCAATCGAGTGCCCATTCTTTTTTGAACGTGATCAATACATTCTCTCTTTGTCACTAGCAAATTTTCGTATGGTTGTACATCCAATATGCCCTTGAAGGTTTTGCTGTCACCATCACCAATGTAGTTCGCGTATTGAAGGCCGTGTAAGGCTTCAGATCGTTGGAACATTTCGACGACAGCGTCTACCTCCATTTTACCTGATGAACCTTCGTGATTTGCTTGACATTGATCAGCATGAGTTTCGAACCATTCTCCATATTCAGCAGTGTCTAATTTATTCTTCCAGTGCTCGCAGGCTTTGCAGTATTTCGACTTCACTTCTATATCCAGAATTTTACCTGTAAACCACCCAATCAAAGACGTAACTCCAAAAAGCGACGAAAAACCACGTTTTCTCCAGGAACCATCTCCGGATACAGATATCCCTGTATTTAGTCGATTTTCTTCTGTTTGCTTCTTCTCATCTTCTGCTGCCCTCTTCATACTGAACTCTCTCACAGTTTCCGTTGCGATAAAAATTATATCCACTATACGATTATAAAAAGATTGAAATATCGGGCGCGGCAACTCCATAAATGCACAAAACTTCATCGTTCCAGCTAGCCCCACTCCTAACATTCGCATTGCTAGAATAATCCTACGGTTGATTTCATATCCATTTCGTATAAATGAACTACTTGGGATTTCAATTTTTGGACAGTTCGGACAAGAAATAATTAGTTTGAAGCCTAAGCCCCGCGCACTTGATTCGAGAAATTTCACATCAGAGTTACACGTTTTGCACTTCACGTAATCCGAAATGGCAGAAAAAACAGCACAAAAGTTTATAATTCTGTAACTAAATTCATTTTGCACTTCAACATCAACATCAGTCTGTTTTAATTTCTTCGCAGAAGCACTGACACCTTCCGTATCTCCTTCATGTTCATATTTGTTCAACGGTCGTCGTTTCCTCACATTACTCCGTCGGCGCGAAATAAACGATGCTCTTGTGCCTTTTTTATCAGTGTATACTTTTTTATCACTCATTGTAATAGTCACTAATGTCTAAGCTAAAGGTCAGAAAGAAAAAAAAATCAACACTGCAAAATCAAATTGTATTTTCAACGAACTTCTACGCAAAATTCACGTTTTGTTGACATCAAATGACGCTATAATCAGCTGTCCTCAGCTGTACTGACTTCAGCTCAATGTCAAATACTTCTAATGACATCTATTGACGCATTAGAGAAGTTAGAAACTAAATGATAAGGCGGTGTACTGTACCCGACGAGCAGGTAACAACTTTACCGCACGGGTCATTTTGGAACAGCCGGCATGGTTCGGAGAAGGGCGCGAAATTTCATGGAAAAAATATTCGGATCGGTATGAAACCTTCTGCCTTTTATTCTAGAGGGTTCAAAGGAATTTTTAAGCCAATAAAAAAATTTTCGATTTTTTGAAAATTCTACAGTGGTGTAACCCC
>NW_017295454.1:0-2814 GCF_001594075.2 Trachymyrmex cornetzi
TATGGCATAGCATTTTTAATTGGCTGCAACAGCCAATTTTTGGTTGCTGCAGCTAATTTTTAGTTGTGTTAGTCTATCACTTTTCGCAATGTACAGGATTTCGATTGTCTAACGCAACCAAAAATTGGCTGCTGCAGCCAATTAAAAATGCTATGCCATCTAATTTGCTGCAGCAGCCGATCTTTTCTTTCAGTGCATTATTACAAATTATTCGCAATTAATACGATTCACACGAGTTCTAATAAAAATGACGCGCACTCGGAGATGAGGAATTTATTTTTGTCGTTCGCAAGGTTTTCTAGATTCGTCCGTAACTTTAACGCGCGTTGCAAACGTAGTATGTGTACGCATCCAGGTTCATCCCGACGACCGGCCAAGGAGAACGTGTGAAAAACCAGCTTCTCACGTCGTAATACCTCCGGCTATCCTGAATACCGGAAAACGAAGAACGGGAGATTGAATTACCGACCACGATAGAAAGGAGGCTTCGATTCGACGAGTCATTATCGTTCTAGCATTTCTTGACCCAGCGCTTTTGCGCCATCGATAAGGTCGATTCGCGCGGGATGATTCGCGAAATCTGTGTTTCCTCGCCCTCGCGTTTCAATCGAGCTATTGTATCACATGAAAAATTGTTTCGAATCATAGATCGCGTTCGGTCGATTCTTTCCACGAAAGCAAAGCGCAAGAAGATATTTGTACAAGTGGTTTCGTGATTCCTTCAACTTCGTGTATTGTTGTTTATAATTATCAATTGTGCTCGAAAGGAAATCGGATGCTGCACGCGCAGACTGGAAAGGGAGAAGAGCAATTCCATCGCTCGCGCATTATCGGTTCTCGAAATTATACGCTTTCGACGATCAACGAATTGTGCCTTGTTTAAAGCCGCAAAGGCAGTCTATCGTCTAACACGTTTAGGTAGTACCAGATAACCCAGTTTCTCGAGAGCCCGATACCAGACTTTATGCTGATTATGCGCGATTCACGAACTGTGATTTCACGGAGCAAGTAGTCTGTAAGATCGGCAGGAAAGAATCGGTGCTTTTCTCGCCAATCGATCGCTTATGATGGCATCAATTTGAATGTGATGTTTTAGGTTCACACCGCCTCTCTCTTTTTAGAGAGGTGCTAAAAGATAGGAGGAGAACGGCAAAGGTTTGTGTCGAGATAATATCGAGATTAAAACATTTTAATAGAGTCGATATGAAAAAGTACAAGTAAGAATACAGCGCGGAAATTTTTATTTATTAACGCGTATATATACCTATGTATGCATAATATACGAAAAATTATCATACATTAAATTACATGTTTCAGCTCATTTTGAAGCCATTTTTAAATAACAAATAAATTAGGTAATTAATAATTTGAAGAAAAGGTGCTTTTTCGAGTTTACATTTTTAATTTCGTACGTCCTCTCCTCGAATTACATATTCGAGTCCTGTAATAAAACTCTGCATGGTCCTTACTCAATTACTCCCACAAAAGTTTTCATTGACGATCGGTATGAATCGGCCGGCACACGTCCGTTGATTGCGTTATTAGCGCACTTTCGTTTTTCTTCCGCGCGTGAAAGAAACGCAGCGCACTTTATTAGTCACGGCGTCGCGCATTAAAAAGTCGCGATGAATCTACACGTAGATGTAGGCCGCCGTCCAACTGCATGTACGGTCATCGGACCTGCACCGACGAATTTCCGTTAAATTTGCGTCAGACTCGGTCATGCGCCTTGGCCTACAATCGCATTTCGTGGTTTCGAAAGCGACGGTTTCTTTCCTCGATGGTTGTAGCACCCGCTACGTATATTAAACGGAAACTGCTAAGATCACAATGAAAGATAGTTATTTTATCTAATTACGTATAATCGCCATTTTTATTTCCCATCTCTGTCTGTCATCCGGGAGGAAATAAACAGCTCCGTGTTACAAAACGGTCGTACGTGGTAAAAGCGCGAACGAACGCTTCTCGACGGAAGTGAGTGTATTTAGCGCGGAGGGTTTAAAAGCGAGCGTTTTTAGTACTTTTAGTCCTTGCTTTTTGAAATACTAAAACGTGTTTATCACCACTTAGCGGACGCGGCAGTCACGCGACTTCTGCATCGTCGTAATGGACACTCGCATGACTAGTTAGCAAAATGTTTTCAGTTAAAGAGATCAGTCGAAAGAAATTAAAGTACTGCCCTATTCATGGTGGATTATGATGTAATTAAGCCTTGGTTTTTTGCCTCAGAAGCAATGTGTCGAGTGCGCCGGATACACAGAACTTGAATCGGTTATTTCAGAAATTTTAATAAGTTAATTTTTGTTGAAATTGAGGTATTAGATTCAGAATCAAGAAAGGTAGACACAATTTGCTCTTAAAATCACATTAATCAAACATATTCCTTTCCTACCAGATCTACAGAACTGTCATTCACAATGAGAAACAGTGATGTCATCATTATGATGATTTATATTTTCCTTATATTATACTCTGTAAAAATACTTAATAATTTGTCGTAACTTTATGTTACGAGTTTGTCTTTTTATAAATTGTGTAATTTTTTTTAGATTACAACGGTTATTTTATGATATCTTTAAAAGTCTGCCATTACGTTTACAGAGTTTCCTAATTAAAAATACTATGCTATATGTACGAAAGTGCTCACTTACTTCAGAAACAATATGAATCAATATTTCCAAAATTAATTTTTGTTTTAAAAATTAGTTTTAAAAGGGATATATTCCATATAATGTATAAGATAATGAAGCTTTTTAAAATATATTTTCAATTATTTTTAATATAACAGTTAATAAAAACTAGAACGTTTTTTTT
>NW_017295455.1:0-2824 GCF_001594075.2 Trachymyrmex cornetzi
TAAGGAACTTAGAATTAAATTAGAGCAATGCACTACAGAAATGGAACAATTTGAAGTATTTTTAACGTTTACAGAGCAATTTAATAACAAATAATGGATAATATTAAGATATGCAGTTGGAATGCTAACGGTGTAAGAAATAAAATAATCGAAATGAAAGAGTTCCTCGATCGCTTTGACATTGATATTCTTATGATTAACGAAACTAAACTTACAAAGGATATTAAATTAAAAATTAGAAATTACAGATGCATTAGGAAAGACAGAGATAATGCCGCAGGAGGTGTCGCAATGCTAATAAAAAATAGTATACCTTTCAAAGAAGTATTAATTAGTAATATTTCAATAGAATGTTTATGTATCAAATTAGCTAGCCATATTCATATAGTTTCAGTTTACAATAATCCGCGAAATTTCTATAAGAAAATAGAATTAAATAAGTTAGTTAGATTAGGAAAAAAAGTTATTATTTATGGTGATCTAAACGCTAGGCATAAATCATGGAATTGTCACATTGACAATAAGAATGGTAATACACTTCTAGAATTTTTACAAAACAATGAAATAACATTAATGATACCAAATGAACCCACTTTATACCCTGATAATGGATCCACGCCAACATTAATTGATATTGGTATAAATAAAAATGTTATGAATATAAGTGATCCTGTGGTTCAACACGAACTTAGCTCGGATCACTTGCCGGTAACGTTTGACCTTGGAATGCAACATAAAATAACACGCGAAAATAAATTTTTAGATTACAGTAATGCTAACTGGAAGCAGTTCCATGATTTGTTGAACAAAAACTTAAAAATAGAAAGTAAAATATTAACGACCAAAGATATAGAAGCACAAGTACAAAGATTAACCAGTATTATTCAGAATAGCATAACACAATCGATACCAAAGAAAGCTTCAAACAAAGCTCAGGATAATCTTCCACTAAATATTTTAGAGGCAATAAAAGAAAGAAATCGAAATAGAAAGTTATGGCAAAAAACTAGGAAAAAAGAAGATAGAGAGTTATTCAGTGTACAGACAAAAATAATACGATCCGAAATATTTAAATTCAGAAATAGAATGTGGGAGAAACAACTGAAAAAATTAAATCCTAGGGACAATTCGCTCTGGAAAATGACCAAAATTTTTAAAAATGATTATCAACCAATACCTACATTAATTAAAGATAATAAGGAAGCATTTTTGCCAGAATCTAAAGCAAACTTATTAGCGGACCAGTATGAAAAAGTACATAATATAGACTTAACAAATAATACAACAGATCA
Source organism: Trachymyrmex cornetzi (assembly GCF_001594075.2). Classification (NCBI taxonomy): domain Eukaryota; kingdom Metazoa; phylum Arthropoda; class Insecta; order Hymenoptera; family Formicidae; genus Trachymyrmex; species Trachymyrmex cornetzi. The sequence continues at coordinate 1,293 of NW_017295455.1, forward strand.
GAGTAAAATAATAGAAGCAGTAGAAAATTATATGCAAAGTACGATAGTAAAAGACTATGCTACCTTTCACACAACACCTAATGAAATAAAAAACATATTAAAGAAATTACCAGCACAAAAGGCACCGGGCACAGATGGGGTACAAAATATTGTATTAAAAAATCTGACGAACAAAGCTGTAGTGCAACTCATGTATATAATTAACGCAATGTTAAAATTATCGTACTTTCCATCACAATGGAAAACTGGCAGTGTGATTCCAATTCTGAAACCGGGTAAAATTAATACAGATCCTAACAGTTATCGACCAATTAGCCTATTGACAACATTAAGTAAACTAGTAGAGAAAATCATTCTAAAAAGATTCGTAGATTGTGAGAACAAAAATAATATTTTAATAGACGAGCAGTTCGGTTTCAGAACCAAGCACAGCACGGTACAACAAGTGACCCGTATAACTAATGATATCAGTATTAATTTTAATTTAAATAAAGTAACTGTCATGTTATTACTTGATATTGAAAAAGCTTTTGACAGGGTCTGGATAGATGGATTACTATATAAGCTAATAATGTATAACTTCCCGCCAACGCTAATAAAACTTATAAATTCATATCTTAAGAATAGACATCTTAAAGTTAATGTAAATGGCTGTTTTTCAACAAAGCGAAAAGTAAACGCAGGAGTTCCGCAAGGATCTGTTCTAGGACCTAAGTTATTTAACATATATTTAAATGATATACCGAAATTCGCGAAAACAAACATTGCATTATTTGCTGACGACACAGCAATTTATACAAATTCCTTCAATGCAATTGTGGCTGCAAAACAAATACAAATCCATGTATATCTCCTGGAAAAGTTCTATGCAAAATGGAAAATTAAATTAAATGAAGCAAAAACAGAAGTAATTATATTCCACAAAAAATGTAAAGACATAAAAATATTTCAACCAATAACGGTAAATTCATTCAAAACAGTGCCAACTCCAATAGTAAAGTATCTAGGAATAACCCTTGACAATAAATTAACATATCAAATACACGTAAAACAGGTTCTAAGAAAAGCATATAGCGTACAGTCGAAAATATATCCACTCTTAGCAAAAAGCATGATGAATATTGGCAATAAGAAATTAATGTATAAAATGTTAATAAGACCAATTATAACATATGCTGCCCCAGTATGGTGCAATATTTCAAAAACCAATATGCTACTGCTGCAACGATTTCAAAATAAGCAATTAAGACTTATACTATCTGCGGACAGATACATACGAATTAATGATCTTCATCGTAGAACAGAAATAGAATTTATTGATAAATATGTAAAATCATTAGCCGAAAATTTTTACAAGACACAAATAAACTCCTCTACTTTAACAAAGAATATTACAAAACTAAGAAGGTACAATCTACCCTTCAAGTTAAAACATAAACTCCCTCATCAATTTTTGCCAATTTTTAATCAAAAAGATAATTAAACATCAGTAAAACAAATTGTTAACAAAAAGTTCTGAAGGTGGGTTTTTT
>NW_017295456.1:0-2860 GCF_001594075.2 Trachymyrmex cornetzi
CCCCCCCCTACGCCTGGTGTCTTCTCTCACTTATGTTGCACCCCCCATTCTACTCACACCCTGAGCTGGTAATACAGCCGTCCTCTCTCTGTCCCTCTCAATTGCCTCCTTCTTGGACATAACCACCTCGCAATATTTCAAGAAGGCCCTCTTCCCGTCTTCCCTTCTCAAAGCCGCAACGATCGACTTCCAGTCGAGATTTAGTCCTAGAACGTCCTTGCAACGCATTCCTTTCTATCGTCCATGCTGGGCAGTATCGGAGCGTGTGCCTCGCGGAGTCAACCTCCGCTCCACAGCTCCAGCATTCTGGCGTGAGCTCCCTCCCGATGCGACACAGGTACTGTCCGAAACAACCATGTCCCGTCAGGACCTGCGTCGCCCGGAAGGAGAGCCCCACCTTCGCCTCTAGCCAGCCCTCCAGCTGATCTTGGATGGCTCCAATGATGACATCCTCCTCTGATATCTGGTCCTTCAGCCAAGTCTTCCACTTTTTGACCAGATTCCTTTTGGTCGCCTCCCTGATGCCCTCGATGGTGGCCTTAGGTACCGGGATGTTATTCGGAGTATTCCTCCTTATGTCAGTAATCCTAGCATACGCTTCCTCTTGTCTCCTGGCCTCCAACTCAAGAGGTGGCATCCCTGCCAGCACGGAGTTGGCAATCCAGGAGGTCGTCCTATAGGCACGGATGAGCCTACCAGCCATCCTTCTCTGAGTTTGCCTGATAGTTTGCAAGCATTTCCTATTCCTATGTATTTCGTACGCCCACACAGGAGCACCGTATAGGGCCATTGATGCTACGACTTGAGCATACAGCCTTCTTGCTCTGTTGTCCGGACCTCCCAGGTTCGGGAGAAGCCTGCTGAGGTTGAAGGCTGCTTTCTCCAATCTTGGTGATAGACTGGAGAAGTGCGCCTCAAAATTCCACTTGCTGTCCAGCACTAATCCTAGGTATTTCATGTTTATACCAACGTGTACTGTCGTTCCTGCAACCCTCAGGTTTGTGTGAGCGGGTCTGCCTCTATCATAGGCCTCCTCCCAGTCCTCTCCAGTCGTTAGAATAAGGGTATCATCTGCATAGCAGATTACCATGCTTTCAAGTGGGAGTTCCCTCTTTTCCATGATTGCGTTGAAGCCGATATTCCACAAGAGTGGACCGAGGATAGACCCCTGCGGCACCCCCCTTTCCACTGACTTGCGTCCCTCTGTGCCGTCATTTTTACCGAAGGACAGTTTCCTGTCCTCTAGGTAGCTCCTGATTACTCCTGAGATACAGGGGAACCTTATGTTTTCGCAGGGCCTTTCCGATACTGTTCCAAGGCAACGTGTTAAACGCGTTCTTAATATCTAAAGATACTCCGACTACCTTATTGCCACTGACAAACGCCTCCTCCATAAATGTCCTAGCTGCGTTGATGGCGTCTATTGTGGACCTTCCCTTTCTGAAACCGAATTGCATGGGGTTCAGATTTGGTCCTCTTTCATCTAAGTGCCTGACGATTCTGTCGGCGATGATTCGCTCAAGGAGTTTTGCCTCATCGTCTAGAAGACAGATTGGTCGGAAGCCCGATGGTTGGTCGTCAGGCTTTCCTGCTTTCCTTAGAAGCACCAGTTTGGCGTTCTTCCAGACCCTAGGGAAGTATCCTTGCTTGAGGCATTGAGAAAATAGCCTAATTAATTCGCCCGCCATTACGTTCACAGCAAGGGCCCAGGCTTTCGATGGTATCCCACTGGGACCCGGTGCTGCGTTTTTGCTTTTCATCCTGCTGACTGCATGCAAGAGTTCCTCGTGGGAGACTTCTAGTTCAGCGTTCCATGCTGTAACCCCAACCAGAGGTATATCCGGTTCTTGCCATTCAGATCCCATTCCTACTGTTGGTGGAAACAGCCCAGTGAGTACCCGCTCCAGGATCCCTTCCTCGAGGCATTCGGTATGAGGGGGCGACCACCTCCTCAGTTTCCCGAGTACCAGTTTATATGGGCGCTCCCACGGATCCTCGTTTAGGGACAGAACAAAATCTTCCCACGCTTTTGCCTTGGCCTTTCTTATGGCTTTGCCAAGTCTATCCCTGGCCAGTCTGAAGTTCAAGAGGCTAATTTGGATTTCCGCCTCATTTGGTTGAGCCGTCCTTCTCCTGTTTCTTCTTAACCGCCTTCTCGCCTTCGTGAGTTCCATACGTAACAACGCCAGCTCTTCCGTCCACCAGGGCATGGCCCTACGTGGTCTCGGTGTGGTTCTGGGCATGGAAGCATCACATACCTCTACCATTGCCCTCTGAATGAATCTAGTCTGCTCCTCCGTATCTTCCACCACTTGTTCCCTCCTTGGCCATATGCTTGCCATAATTGCAGCAAGAAGCATGTCTTCGTCCATTCTTCTTGTGGCCCATCTTTGAGCTTTGGGAAGTTTTCTTTTATGTATCTGCTCACCCGTGGGGCTCAGAGTTATCTCTAGGTATCGGTAGTCGGATTTCGATTCCCGTTTAGAGACCGTCCAATTGACAACTCTTCTTGCGGCAATCGGGTTGGCGAACGTGACATCCACGATCGATTCCCCATGTGTTGTAATACACGTACTCGTGTCCTCGATTCAAGCAGCACATACCCATGGCACTGGCCCATTCTGCGATTAATGTTCCCCGTGGATTGGTGTTCCTGGAGTTCCACATTAGCGACTTGGCATTGAAGTCACCTCCAATGATCATGGGTCTATCCATATGTCTTATAGCCCATCTCTCTAGCTCCTCTAATGCTTCCTCGCATTGGGGTATGTCGAGTCTTGGAGGCAGGTATACCCCAACTACCAACATATCTCCCCATCTAATAGTGGTAAAGTGCTCTCCTCTGTCATATGGAGTGCAC
>NW_017295457.1:0-2875 GCF_001594075.2 Trachymyrmex cornetzi
CCCCCCCTTGCTTTCTCCGGCATCCTCGGTCATATAACTGAGACAAAAGCCCGCCTAACGCCGAAACAAAGGGTGCAGGGGCGAGTAGAGATCTCTTGAGGGCACACATGCAACGAATTTAACTGCTTCCCCAGACATTACTCTTGCTGAATTTCTTTTATTCGCCCGTATTCCCCTAACTGTCTCTTTCGTTGTCTACCTCTCTTCATCCCTTCCCCTCCATACTCATTCGTTACAATATACTTACTGGTCTTTACAAGGGTTATATCAGATTTTAACCAGAACAAAAGCTGCCTTTAGGACGATATGCGAAGGTCTCCGTGACATTAAAGTTCCATGTACGTCTATTATTTTGTTTCTTCGACAACATGGGACTGTGTCTACCGTTACATCTGTTGTACAAAGAAATATTAGTTCTTATATACAGTTAATAATCTTCCCATTTGTCAAAGCAATTTTTCTTCCTCGTATACATAATCGCTATTAATAATAAAAAGATTACCCGTGCCGGTTTGACGGAAACTAGGTATTGTCGTCATTTCGCTCCCGATTATATATGAATACAGTGCGCTTTATTGCGACGATTTATGAATCGATGGCAAGCTCAAAGGGCCTCTTATTCAGGGACATTCATTATTTCCTGCACAGCAAGTCGAGCCTTTGCAACGGCTTTTAAAAGGTGACAAAATCCCCTTAGAGCGCGCCACTTGAGGGTGGGCTAAGTTACAATTAATTAATTAACTCGAACCCCTGTAATTCATGCGGTAAGTCAAACTTAATTAATTACCGTCCGGACTCATGACGGTAAAGAGGAGACGGCGATAGGGGCTTTTCGTCTTATAAATCGTGATGTTTGCGACGGCTCTCGCTCATCGATCGCTTGTCGTACGATAGAGAAATGTATGAATATAAATTATTCTTTTTCTTGCGATCTGCTTTTGGAAGCGATTAGTTGTCCCGGCGAAAAAGAAAAAGCAAAAACGCACACGCGAGTCTATCGTACTCGATTCTCGATGGGCGAAAAGCATTATTATCCCCTACACCAATGAGTTACGGCGAAACGTCACTTTGTGGAAAGGCTATTAATTACAAACCCCTCCTACTATTGTCCCGCTGCCGATAACTTTTCTATTATCCCTCTAAAAAGGGATTTAGGACAGAGTACTCTTTGCCCGTCGTAGAATTCGATCACTGCGATGCCTCTTCTTCGTCAGGTGTTATGGATTTGCTAATACTGTAATTTTGCTAAATTGTTGTTTTGCTAAAATATTTATCTAAAAATTTAGCTAGAAATAGATTTAAAAATAATTTTATTGGACTATCAAAACTGTTACGTAGAATGCTTAAGTGTTGATGACAATGCAGCAAAAATTTTTAACACTTTTGCAAAATATGAACGTCTTACATAATTATTTTGATAGTCTAAACAAAATTATTTTCAAATATGTATCTAGTTAAATTTTTTAAATACTTCGACATAACCACATTTTCCATATATATATATTTTTGAATCTATATATGTATTTCTTGCCAGATTCTATTTCTTGGTCGGAATAAATGTTGATGTTACATTAACAGATATTTTTACACCTTTTTTACTTTTATGACTTTTGTGTGCTTCCTAAAGATTGTATTATATTTGCAGAGAGATACGGTTAGTTTTCAGCTCTTCCTGGGAAATTCAACAGTGATTTTTACATATTACGGTGCATACCACTTCCTGGTTCATAATTAACCAATATTATCATCCGGAATTAATCGTATCACGAACTATTGTTAGCATTTAGCACTTTCTCTTTCTCTGTTTATAATGAGATCGGCAACGATTACAGTTTTAATTGCAATGTTATAATGAGCCTGCATTTGAAAATGCAGGTTTAAGGAGTCCGAGTAACGCTTGTAAAAGATAGATTTTATCGATCCAATTTTCATTTCGCCGTCAATTTTCCTCACGAACCTTTCTTGGCAAGTGATTTCATTTATATAACACTCTTTATACAATAACACATTTTATGTAAAAATTGCCAGCGTTGTGTGAACTGATTACTTTCTAGATGTTTTCTACAATACGGCTTGATTAATTTTCTCTTTGCTTTGTACTATTTTAGTTATAAAATAAAGAAAATATTTATTTAATCTCAGTACAATGGGTAGTCTGGAGAACAGTAAATTTGTTATAACTTATTAAATTAACTTTGTTATAATTTAATCAACATGTTTTTGCATAGATTATATTGTTTTTCAATATCGTGGGAATTAAAAAGTTTTTGTACCATTCTTCGAAATAAAACTTTTAAGGATGCGACTTTTTTCTTAATAAGATACTCGAAAACAACCAATGTAGCGCTAATAAGCTATAATGGCATATTAGTAGGCTATAACATATTAGCACTTATGTTTTTAGTCATTTTTTAAATATATTAAGATAAAAATCAATATTTTAAATAAATTATTTTGTTTTAATGTAAAAATAATGAACTGTATTTAAAAGGAGTATCGTATCTCACACTATCCGAGAATGTTTCTTAAGACGTTTAGACCCTTTAACGCCCCTAGGAGGTCTGTGTTGTATAAAATGCCACAAACGTAAAGGTTTGTTACCGAATAACGGATAATAATATTTTAACCTTTCGGATCCATTAACACTATGTTGCCTGACTTCATTCTTCATTTACTATAGACAGATTTTACAAAACATTACAAAAAGAATGAATAGAAAATCTGTTTGTATACCACAAACGTAAAGGTTCATTATCGAATAATGGATAATATTTTAACCTTTTGGATCCATTAACACTGTTTGTGACCTGACTTCATTTTTCATTTACTACCCAAGTAGCACATATTCGTTTAAAAAACGTTTCACAAATGTTTC
>NW_017295458.1:0-2881 GCF_001594075.2 Trachymyrmex cornetzi
GCGAGTATACGCTAACAAGAGCAAACCCGCGTCTAGAAGAAGTTTTTAGTAGCGAATTCGCTATGACGTCATTAGACGCTGCTTCTAGCGAATAAAAGTCGCTTTGTAAATCACGCTTTAGACAACCTTCATTTCATTCTCGTTATTTGTCCACGACTTTTCACAGTTTTTATCAATGTGAAAGTGTTCTTCTTTTCAGTACAAAAAAACATTATTTTCAATAAAAATCATTTAGAAAATACGGTACATTGAAATCGCTCATGCTTCTTTCAAGAAAATTTAACCGCATTTTTAAATAAGATCTAGTTTTTCATCTTCTAATTAACTCGTAGTTTAGAATTAACTCAATTAATCTCACTTAATTTGATGATAATGTAAAAATTGTATTCTATCAGCGATAATTAATTACTGAACTGATAGTTTTGTAGTGTGGTAACTTTAAAAGTTACTCATTACAAAACTATTAGCGATTAACTAGGATAAAAAAAATATTTTTATATTATCATTAGATTAAGTCTAATCATCTAATTACAAGATATATAACTAAGGAAAAAATATATAATCATTTTAAATAAATATATCCAGAAATTTATTTTTTATTTCTACAAGTCCTCAGCCGAACTTTCTGAAAACAATCATTTTCTTGCTCAAAAGAAAGATAGATAAACGCCGGTATTTCAACAGTAGAAAACCGAACCGATCCCGTCTAGGTCTCGTAATACGGTCGCTCGTTCACCAAACACCGTCCGTTTCTTAACACGTGCATGCTAATGCGGTGTAAATTTGACGAAATCTAGCTAGTTGCTTCGGAGAACTAGTCTCATGAGGAGGTAAACACACCGCTCAATGCTCCATATGAGAACAAGAATTCAAAGTGATGTAATTTCAATGGGTGTTATATATTGTAATACTGCCTGAAGTAGTGTAATACTGTCGTATCCAACTACTTGGCCTATACTTTTGTGGTGCCATCACGTCTGCACAGTATCTTAGAGTGTGTATTACTAAACATGAGAATGTCTATACCATCGAAAAATGTTCGACGTAGGTCGAAGAGTGACATGTGTGAATTTAGGTTGAATATAAATATTGATGATTTGAATACTGATATAGCTTAAAGCCGAGAGCACAGACTCACATAAAACATAACACATAAGGCATAAGGAAATCCATCTATAGTCCTTTGTTTCATGGAAAGGAAGGAAATGAAGGACTTTGATTGGTTCATTTTCTTATATGCATTATACGTTATGCGTTATGCAAGTGTTTGTGCCGTTAATTTAAAGCCTTGTATCCGATATATAAAAATCTATCCGAGATCTCGGACAAAGAAAGAAGTGAGTCCAACAGGAAACTATGAGAGTTTAAATCGATTGATCCAATTTTATTTCAATATATCGCCAAAATAAATAAGTCAACATTCTACATTATACGTAAAGTCGACGTCGCTATTAAAAATGTTTAATAATATGTGTTTTTTGCAACGTTTTCCAGTTCAACTTGCGAAATACGAGAGTCGCGATATTGTTATTCCGTATTGGATTCAAAACCAGTTTGGACACTCTCGTTTTGAAGTAATTCAAGTCTTTAATACTCTTTAACATAACATATTACTTTCTCCACTACGTTGGCATATTTGCTATGTCAAATTATAATTTAAGTTTCATCTCGTATTCAATCCTCGTTTCCCGTTCACGTCGTAACGAGAGATTTACGGTGGGTAAGCAGTACTTGAAAAATCAATTTCACAAAATTGCACAAATCAATCCAGAGAGACCGAAATAAAGATGCTTTAAATAACAAATAAATTAAAAAATAGATTAACTTGCAACACTTGATATAGATCAATCTAGTTGATAGTTACACGATACTTTGTTAGTTATTAACTATTAATCAGTAGCTGAAAACTGCTTTCCTGTCTTTAATATTCTGGACTAACTACAAGGTCATTGACGACGATATGAGTCTAATTACAATAAGGCTAATTTATTGAACCGCTATAATCGATATCGCTGTATTAAAAACGTCTTATTATATTGAGAGAGGAACAAATTTATGATTGGGTTTTGTTGCATTTAGCTGCATTAACGTTGTATTAAAAAATACGCAACGAGACAAACGACAAATAGAACAAATACTTTGATGACTAGATTAATAAAGCAAGATTCGCGTAACGTATTTGTTTTGTTGGTATATGTCCACTACGTCTGCCTTCAATCTGCCATAAAATATATTTCTTTAAGCAGCATTTCTCTCGCGGCTCTTATCGACAGACATCGCGACTCTCGGCATGAAATCGGCCGTCTCTAATAATACACTATCCAATTCACTTAATCGCAAATAATTACGGAGCTTCGTGCACCAACAACGGTAAAGCCGGCGTTTCAAGAGTATCTTGTATATCGCGCGGCTGTATAATTTCCGATTCAACCACCGATATCGTCGATCATTACATGCTCTACGAACTATTCCGGACTAATCTACAATTTCTATCGCACAAAAATGTACATCGTCATGTTTCTTACGCACCTCCGCATCAAGGGAATCCTGTCATTCGGAACTTGTGCCTTAGACATCCTTCCATTTCTGTATTTCTATTGCTTTGCGTAATATACATTCTATATAAAAATTAATTTAAGAAATTTCTAAAAAATAGGAAATATAAAATAAAAAATTTATATAAAAAAAATTTGTATAAAAATAAGAAATTAATTTGCCAAAAAAGGAAATTATATTTTATGACGAAAAAAATGAACGTAATAAAATTACGTTTTTATCTTTAAATTTTTCTAATATGCTTATTTAATTTAAATAAAATGGAACTTTGAAAATATAAAAATAATAATTATAATATATATTTACATTTTTAATATTTACACTT
>NW_017295459.1:0-2887 GCF_001594075.2 Trachymyrmex cornetzi
ACAATGGGCAGTAGTAGTAGCGGACTAAGGAGTAGGCATCAGAAGTAGGCTGCAGGATTAGGGTCTCTTTACGTCTGAGTGTCTACAATGACATACGGCCATGCTGTAACGAGTAAAAGAGCGTGCAGTAAAAGCGAGCAGTAAAAGAGCGTTATTCTTTGCATCTATAATTCTGGATTAGCAAAAAATTGGAATTATTGCATTATTTAGGATGTTATGGAGCTAATTCCTAATACTGCAATCGCGCATTATTCGGAACAAGAGGTCTATTATTGGTCGGAGATGGTGGGTACGACCTGTGAACTGGCGTAAACATATGGGTTTCAACCTTAACCTATTTCGCGAATTGATGATAACTGATCACGAAGAATTTTTCCAGTATACTCGGATGTGGCCAGAGCAATTTAAATTTTTGCTTAATTTGGTGCATCCATACTTGGAAAAATACAGCATTCGGAAACCTCTTTCATCTAGGCTTCGTATGGAGCTAACCTTATCATAAGTATATACAAATCAACTCGGCATTTCTTTAAAAGAAGCGTGCACTCTGTTTGGCTTATGTTTCTATATTGACTGTCTGTACTTACTGAAAACCTATGTTTGTTTGCTTCGTATACTTTAACATGCTCCTACTCACTTATCACAATGCTAAGATTTCAATGAGTAGAAGCATGTTGGAGTATGCTGAATTTAACAAACCGAATGTTTCGTTTTATGTAGGTATCTTGCTAAAGGAGAAAGCATACGGACCAACCATCTAGAATTCAGAGTTGGAAAGTCTACAGTTGGCAAAATAGTACCAGAAGTTTGCCGTGCTATATGGTGTGTTCTACAACCCATTGTGCTTCCTACACTACATGCAGATGACTGGAGAAAAATAAGCGAAGAATACATGCTAAAGTAGCAATTTCCGAACTTTAAAGTTGCTCTGGATGGCAGACACATGGAAATCAAAAAGCCTCCATGCTCTGGATCACAGTATCATAATTACAAGAACTTTTCCTGTATAGCATTATTGGCACTCTGTAATGCAAATCATAAATTTACATGGGTAGATATTGGACAGTTTGGTAAGAAACGGTAGATACTTTTTAAAATAATTTACAAGAAAGAAATTATTAATACTGACGTTGCAATGCAATATTGATGTAATTTATAGGTTACATCAGTGACGATAATGTGTGGAGAAATTCTGAATTTGCTATAGACGTTGTCTCTGGTAACGCTGATATTCTATCAACACCTCTTCCAGGAAGACATGTTCCCTTTCCAAATGTAATTGTAGCTGATGAAGCCTTTCCGCTTAATACATATCTCATACATCCTTATGCAAAACGCAATGAACTGACAGACCAGCAACGTGTTTTGCTCGCCTCTGCATAGAAAATACTTTCGGAATACTATTGTCATGCTGGCATATATTACACAGATATTTATGTTTTTCCGTAAAAAATGCAGAAGACGTTATTAAAGCTCTTGTTCTCCATAATTTTATTATGAGCTCTAATAGTAATAACGAATTTGCCTCGCAGTATTGTCCTCGTGATTGGGTCGATGTTGAGGATGAGAACGGACTAATTCATGACGGTCGATGGAGAACTATTGTCTCTGGTGCATTTTTCCAAGAGTTGGATAGGACTGGAGCCAATCGAAGTGATTCGATATCGGAAGGCGTGCGTAATTACTTGAAAGAGTACTTTGTATCTCCAATTGGAGAAGCTCAGGCACCTTGGCAATACATGAGAGCTTTTCACGGTCAAATAATAAATCTTTCCGCATAGATGAAACAATTGATAAACTTAAGTCTGCATATTTCTGTGACTCTGCTATATTCTTTTTAATATAACTCGTCCAACTCTACAAAAAATACACCACAGGTAACTAGGCTTTTCTAATAAGTAGCGTTAAAGTAGCGTAAGTATAAGTAGCAGTAGCAGTAGTTGATAAGAGCGTTTAAGTAGCGTTTCCTACTCTAATAGAGTTTTCTAGTAATATACTAGAACACAAACGCTCTAACAAAAAAATGTACATCGTGTGTCGCTAAGTAAGTTCGAAAAATGTTTGTCTCCTATTATTTCAATTGTAAGCAATGCACGTGTCGTTTTTAGAATAATTATTAACATTAAGTTTCAAAATATGTACATTTACGATTTATATAAATTTTATTTTCAGTATTGATTAATTATAAAATAAAATTGATTGTGCAGATACGGTCTTGAATACAGAACAAGTAATAATCTATAAATAAGTTTTTCTTGCAAAATGCTGTTAAAATAATTATAATACTAGAGAGAATATCTTTTTAAATAATATTATATATATATTCGGATTACATATACAATTATAATTTCAATAGTTTTAAATCTAATCATTTTCACACAGATACACATTACTTACTGAATGTATAATAAATAAATTACTACCTAATCCTGCAGTTGAATGCTGCACTACTTGTTAAAAGTATAACGTGTATTTAAGGAAAAAACTAATAATTTTGTTTATGACTGACGATTTTGTGGATGCATGACAATAAGAAGATTGAAATAAACGATTAAATTGAACTATTAACTAAATTTTTATTGCCGTCCTTCAAATCAATACGATATTAGCATAATATCTAAACTTAGTCTTTTTTTGTATTAATATCTGTCTTATAATAATAACGAAACTGAACATATAAATGTGCATTTTCATTTACAGTCTTTTATAAAAATCTCATAATACTTATAACTATATATTGAAAATAAAGTAAACGATTAAATTGTAATATTAATCTATTTATTATCATCCTCCATATGAACACAATATTAGCATAATATCACCCAAAAAAAATATTCTGCCGATAAGCGGGGAATTCCTCTTAGTATTTCCTCTAAGCAAAAAATCT
>NW_017295460.1:0-2916 GCF_001594075.2 Trachymyrmex cornetzi
GTTAGGATTATAAAAGTGAGGGCAGTCCTTGATTTAGACCAATCTGGTCTGATTGCTTTATCAGAGACTACTCTGTACACAAGCATTAAAGTTGCAGTTTAATCTCGGATGAGGCCAGCCACACACGTTTAAGCAAATTTATCAAGTATGCTTGCGCAAGCTGATCATGCAAATTTATTGGAACGTATATATGACAAAACTGTACAGTTATCGCAAAGCGCTACACACATTCATACAATTTATACAAACATACTTAATAAATTTACTTGAACGTGTGTGGTCGGCTTGAGGCAACTCCCTGCCTTCCGATTGCGGCGGCAATTGGCATTGTCACATATCTACGAGTCATCGCTCTTAATTTCGCTCGACTTAAAAATTTCCGTCGGTACAGTTTTATCAGTTTTACAGCATTTTAGTTGTGCTCACTATCATGGTGGTCCAGAAGATTTTAAACGAACGATCGTTGAAGTCTGCTGCGTAGATTCACCAAGACTTTTCTATCGTATGTCTTTACATTACGTAAGACCTTTTATTTAACAAATAATTATCAAGGAGAGATTGTGGAATAAGTGGGGGATACCACGATATCTTGTACAATTTATGCTGCATTCTGGGATTGACCATCGAAATTACTTTTGGTCTCTTCAAACGTTAATATATGGTAATATATGGCCACTGGACATTAGTGTTTACTGCATCGTAGTAACAGATGCATGTCAGTTTTGCAAGTAGCAGATAGTTACAGGTGTGTACGAAATTTTGAGACGTATATTTAGTATTAATTTTGTAATTTTATTTCGAAAGCCTTGAATGTGACTTTCAAATGATATAATAATTAGAGCTCGGCACGATTTGCACTTCTCGGCCGATTTTCGACTCGGCTCCACCTTCTACTCTTCTCTCCTCATCACCCCGCGCGCAGTTCAAATATCGCGAGGCGATAAGGTGAAAACCGTAATGAAAGGCGGAGCCGAATCGAAAATTGGTCAAATCGTGCTGAGCCCTGAATTTATTTAATTGAATTAAAATTTGATAATAAAATGTGTGCATATATCTGATCTAAAGTTATATTAAATATATATTTCTGTATCCCCCCCCCCCTCTTCTATAATTGCAACCTTTTTCACTTTTTCATTTTTTCTTTTATAAATTACGTTTATTTTGTATACCTGAAGAACTTATATAGCATAATTAATATCACTCTATTATAGCTAATACACTTATACCGAAATAGTTGTATCACATACAATAATATCTATCTCAATAACAAAACATTTATGAAATTATACGAAATTCTTTCTGACATAAAATTTGTGATCTACAATTATATAGATATATTTATTACAAAAATAAATGTAGAAGTTTCGTCTTTTCACTTCTACGTAAAAATGAAAGTTAAAGGAACAATCTACAATGACCTCGATAAATGTTATCAAGATCATGATTTTGCACAATGTTTAAGAAGTTTCAGCCATCGATCAGAAACCTTGGATAATGCTGATTTTTGGCAGTATCTGAACATTCTGAACTTGTCAACTTTATATCTCGAGCAATACTTAATTAAAAGAAATTTTATTATAGTATTTTGAAAAGATCTTGATATCAACTACTAAAATATTAAATTAAAAAAGTGGGGGTTTTTGTTTAAAAAAATTTTAAAGTTGACTTTAAAAGCTCCTCCATAGTTGCGCTCAAAATTAAATGATATCGCCATTTGATGCATTTGTTAAAATCTTACAACTTTTATACAAAACATTTTTTCTAAGTAGTTTTGCTCTGCACTAAATTTCAGTATAAATAAAACCAATATAATTATTTTTATTACTTCGTTGATGTCACCGCTCTTATCGTTTATCACTGGCGCAACATAAATACAAACTTAGCAAAGTTTTTTAATTATAATCTAATACATTTATTTAGGACGGTATTTATAGTACATTTTTTATTTGAAGAATGTCTTGATTAATGTCTTAAGATAATGTCTCAAGACGCACCGATAAAACTCTCTGATTAGTTCATAACATTGCAAAACTGTACTTAAGACAGTCTTAAACATAAGAATCTACTATAAATATTGACCTTAATAACACTTTTATTCTCAATTACTTACAAAAAAATATAACTAATGATTAAATGAACGTTGCAGACTTTTAAGAAGCGATGCAATTTATTTCATTGGATCATTTTGATATACAGTAAGAAGTTCATACATTATTAAATACGCATCTAATTAACTCAGTGTAAACAAGTAGCGTCCGTTGCTACCCAGGTTGAGATGTACGTTAGTACTCATGGCAATATGATTGTATTATAATAATTATTCTGCGAAAGAGAGAATATATATATCTAAGACTGATTGTACTTTGATCTTAATTAGTATCCCTTCCACAGTATACGTAACGCAATATTCTTGTCTTGCTCACAGCTTGCCATTTATAACTGGAAAGTCGCGCAAACTGGTAAAAAGAATCGTCGAGAATATAGTTTACGTGCCGAAAATATGGATAAATTAAAAGATAGTACTGTTGATATGTTACGTTGTGAGTAAAAACACGGTGATAAAATAATGGTGGTGGGATGGGACGCTTCCGTGCTTATAAAGTTTAAACGAATGAAGATAAAAGCTGGATATTGTGTTCTTAAACGTATGTGATATGTATATATCGGTATGACGATAATCGCGACAGTGGAATAATCACGCTGTATCACATTTTGCAGCAACTAAAACAATTATCTTGTAAAATATTAATAAATTTTACAATATTAAAGATTGTACACACACAATTTTATCAATAAACATTAAAAATAGATCATTATAAACAGTTAAAATTATGTAACACTTTTTAGTATCTCTCTCTATTAAATATATTTGATATTATTTAATATATTAAATATATATTTTTTATGTAAACAGAT
>NW_017295461.1:0-2944 GCF_001594075.2 Trachymyrmex cornetzi
CCCGCAGAACACAAACAGCATCACTTCAATTATTATGTTATTTCAATGTTATAATTTCCTCAACAATATAGATTAGAGATTAACAAAGGAACACCTCGCGAAGTGCCAAGTACTAATTTTAATGAAACTTTGTGTACAAATAGAGTAAAAAGATGAATTTAGAAAATATCAATTGCGGCGAAAAAACGGTTTGAAGGGATGAAATCACCCCTTTTATATGTAAAACGGTTTTCAGCTTTTTCGTTATATTTCAAAAATTATTCGAGATATCAGTAAATGTTTTATACAAAAGTTTTACAATAAAAATAGCTGTATAATTTATATCGAGTTATTTAAGCATTAAAGACCCGCTTGACTATTTAAATCTTTTATTACCCATTCATTGCGTATTCACATTATGATCTTAAAAGATACTTTGTTTAATATTGCACTGTTTTCTTTGCTAGGACTCATTAACTGACTAATGCTGTTTGCAGAAAAGAGTCAGAAAGACAAGCATTTATTTGTCTTCCTTTTCTCTATCAAGCCGCAGTTTCCTATAGTTTAATAGAAGATGTGCTTCAATATGTATGTATTATAGAACTCTGGTTACGTTAAATTTATAGTGTTGAGTGGGAAATTATAATATTTATGTAATATTAACCGTTTGTATTCTGCAGGATAGATATAAGAAGGCATACTGGATCCTCACGATATCCTCGCTTCGTTCGCGTCTCTCCTCACGCGGTCGAGAGAAGGAAAATGTTTCGGAAAACGAAGTCGATGAAGAAACGGAAGCCGATCGGTTGCGATTCGCAATTTTCGCGTTACTGGAGGAAAAAGAAAGATCATCATCCACGGCATCAAATAGTAGCATATATGTGCGATCTTGCCTTACTATTCATTTGTCGAGTTGTTTTACGTATCGCTCCCGAGAAGAGAAACGCGCATCTCGATTTTTATTCAAGGGTCTCCTTCGACAATTCCGAACTCTCGAGCTACTTTGCGATCTTTGTGTCGCAGTTACTTTATAACGCCTATATTTCTTTTCTCTTTTCTTAAATAGAGAGCCCTATCTTAATCGCGCGTATCGTAGCTTCGCTACATCACAATCGGTCCGTATCCATACGTTACAAGTTTCGAAAGAAAATTTAGCTTAATTGCGCCGTATTACATGAAACGCTCTATAGATATTCGATAGATCGGGGAGGGGAAAACAGAACCATACATTAAGCGCGTACGCGTGCGTACATTAGATAACTAATTTCCAATATGTAACACAAATAAATACGGTGAATTATATTAGGAGACATTTATGATACACAAGGTGATTCTGTAATTAGGTATTCTGTATTTCAGAGGATGAATTCAGAGACCAAAAAAGTATTATTCGAACATAGGTCATCCAAATTTTATTTTCTTAGCATTTTTTCCTTTGTAATTTGGAAATTTTTTATAAAGCCTTTAAACCATACGTGTCTGCATTACAATTATAATTGTAATGCAGACACGTATGGTTTAAAGGCTTTATAAAAAATTTCCAAATTACAAAGGAAAAAATGCTAAGAAAATAAAATTTGGATGACCTATGTTCGAATAATACTTTTTTGGTCTCTGAATTCATCCTCTGAAATACAGAATACCTAATTACAGAATCACCTTGTGTATCATAAATGTCTCCTAATATAATTCACCGTATTTATTTGTGTTACATATTGGAAATTAGTTATCTAATGTACGCACGCGTACGCGCTTAATGTATGGTTCTGTTTTCCCCTCCCCGATCTATCGAATATCTATAGAGCGTTTCATGTAATACGGCGCAATTAAGCTAAATTTTCTTTCGAAACTTGTAACGTATGGATACGGACCGATTGTGATGTAGCGAAGCTACGATACGCGCGATTAAGATAGGGCTCTCTATTTAAGAAAAGAGAAAAGAAATATAGGCGTTATAAAGTAACTGCGACACAAAGATCGCAAAGTAGCTCGAGAGTTCGGAATTGTCGAAGGAGACCCTTGAATAAAAATCGAGATGCGCGTTTCTCTTCTCGGGAGCGATACGTAAAACAACTCGACAAATGAATAGTAAGGCAAGATCGCACATATATGCTACTATTTGATGCCGTGGATGATGATCTTTCTTTTTCCTCCAGTAACGCGAAAATTGCGAATCGCAACCGATCGGCTTCCGTTTCTTCATCGACTTCGTTTTCCGAAACATTTTCCTTCTCTCGACCGCGTGAGGAGAGACGCGAACGAAGCGAGGATATCGTGAGGATCCAGTATGCCTTCTTATATCTATCCTGCAGAATACAAACGGTTAATATTACATAAATATTATAATTTCCCACTCAACACTATAAATTTAACGTAACCAGAGTTCTATAATACATACATATTGAAGCACATCTTCTATTAAACTATAGGAAACTGCGGCTTGATAGAGAAAAGGAAGACAAATAAATGCTTGTCTTTCTGACTCTTTTCTGCAAACAGCATTAGTCAGTTAATGAGTCCTAGCAAAGAAAACAGTGCAATATTAAACAAAGTATCTTTTAAGATCATAATGTGAATACGCAATGAATGGGTAATAAAAGATTTAAATAGTCAAGCGGGTCTTTAATGCTTAAATAACTCGATATAAATTATACAGCTATTTTTATTGTAAAACTTTTGTATAAAACATTTACTGATATCTCGAATAATTTTTGAAATATAACGAAAAAGCTGAAAACCGTTTTACATATAAAAGGGGTGATTTCATCCCTTCAAACCGTTTTTTCGCCGCAATTGATATTTTCTAAATTCATCTTTTTACTCTATTTGTACACAAAGTTTCATTAAAATTAGTACTTGGCACTTCGCGAGGTGTTCCTTTGTTAATCTCTAATCTATATTGTTGAGGAAATTATAACATTGAAATAACATAATAATTGAAGTGATGCTGTTTGTGTTCTGCGGG
>NW_017295462.1:0-2965 GCF_001594075.2 Trachymyrmex cornetzi
TCTCTCTCTCTCTCTCTCTCTCTCTCATCCCCTCTCTCTCTTTCTCTCACCCTCTCTATCTTCCTCTCTCACTTTTTCTACCTTCCATCTCCGTCTCCACTTTCAAACACACTCGCTATCTCTTACGAACAGACTCGCAATCCCGAACCGACCTGTTATTTCTCTTATTCTCTTCCGAACTTACTTTCCCCCACCCCTCCTCCGCTCCGCTTCCCGCCTCGCGCGTCACGTGCACAACATCACCACTATCTCCTAACCTCAATCCCTTATTTCTCTCGTTCCTTCCCCGTCCACAGCCCTTTTCCTCCATTTCCCCTACACTATCACGCCCTTTCCTCCACTCCCTCTCTCACCTCCGCTCACCATCACTCTCTCACACCTCTCTCTCTTTCCACTTTCACCCTTTGCTCTGCTCGCTCACCACTCTTCAACTTTCTCTCAACACACCGGAAACGGAAGTCTTAGTTAAATACATATTTATTCCCGTCTTGTTTCTGATAGAGATCCTACATATCTATAACAACTTTTTGAAACGCTTTGGCATATCCGTAATTAACATCGGAGCTTTTGTTTTTCCGCGAACTAATTTTCGTTTTTGGTAATCATGACAAGCTTTGACAAAATTTTTAAGATCCTGTTTCATGAATAATATTGTTGAATACGTTTTAAAGTTTTAATAATACCTTTATGACCGCCGATTTTTTAATTATGTAATTCTTTAAAGATGTCTTGTTTTGTATCTAAACCGGTAATTTTGTCAGATATAGACTCGAGTAAAAATACTTGTATTGGTGAATCTTTAAATATATATTTAATCATTTGAATTATTCTTGGTTTATTAATGATATTTCCTATGGGTGCTATTGATATTATCTTTTGATTATGTGAAATAGCATATTCTTTTAATTTAATTAAAAATAAAATACCGTTTCTAAATTTATGGGTGCTTGATTGTTTTCTCACGTAATAAAGTTTATTTCAGTTGAATGATTTTTCTTTATTATATTAAAATTTCCCGGCGCAAATGCTAAATTTTCTATTTGATTTTCCTCATTTTTTGATAAAGTAATTTTAATTTTAGGAGAGGTACTTGTCTTTGTTATAAGTAATCCTTTGATTTTGCCCGAAATTTGTGGAATTATATGTTGTGTTTTCCATAACGAATCATTCAATGCATGCTGCAAAAATAAACTGTGACTAATTGTAAGAGCTTCATCATTGCTAGTTGAGGCTTTCGCCTGTAAGACTGATATTTGTGATATTCTAGAAAGAGCATCTGCATTAGTGTTTTGTTTTCCTTCTTTATACAAAACTTTATAATCATACTCTTCTAATATTAATCGCCATCGCATTATCATCGAGATGATGGAGCTTTAATGTTAAAACGCTAGATTACTGACTTATGATCAGTAACTATTTTAAATCTTTTACCGTATAAGTATGGTCGAAAATGTCTTGTTGCTCATATGATAGCTAAGAGTTCTTTCTCCGTAGTATCATAATTACGTTCCGCTTTATTAAGAGTTCGGAAAGCATAAGCAATAGGAAGACCATTTCCTATAATATTTCCCCTTGTGATAAAATGGCGACGATTCCTTCGTTACTATCTACATCGATAGTTAAAATAAGTTCCTTATTAAAATCTGGATATTGCAAAGTAGGTTCGTTTAGTAACAATTGTTTAATTTTCTCGAAATTTATTTGTTGTCGTATTTCCCATTTGAATGGTACGTTTTTCTTAAAAAGTGATGTAAATGGTTGAATAATCGAACTAAAATCTTTAACAAAACGTCGATAATAACCTACAAAACCCAAAAGTTGCCTAAGTTCTTTATGATTCTTTGGGACCGAATATTGTTTTACTGCCAGTACTTTTTCTGGATTAGGTTCTACATCTTTGTCCGAAATTATATGACCTTATAAGTAAAGGAGCTCTTTTGAAAAATTCACATTTATCTGGTTGTAAGCTAAGACCGGCTTCTCTTAGTCGTTGGAAAAGTTGATTAAGTTTTTTTGTTTATGCTCTTCCAAAGATTTTGTGTAAATTGCAATATCGTCTAAATAAACGAAACAAACATTTCTTTGTAAACCCATTAAAACGTTTCCATCAGGCATTGAAATGTCGTAGGAGTATTTTTTAATCCGAACAGCATTTTTTTATGTTCGTAATGATCATTAAGTGTACTAAAAGCTGTTTTTATTGAATCTTGCGAATTCATCGGAATTTGATGAAAACCCGAAGCTAAACTAAAGCATGAAAAATATCTAGATTTTCCTAACTGATCTAAAATATCTGTTATATTAGGTAAAGGATACGAGTCACCAATTGTATTATCGTTTAATTTACGAAAATCTATTACTAATTTCCACTGTTTATTACCATTAGCATAAGGTTTCTTTGATATTATCCATAATGGAGAATTGAATGGCGAGAAAGAAAAGGTTGAATAATATCCTTTAGGGAGTTTTAAGAGCTCGGTGATCACCAGTCATAAAATAGATTTGATGTAGGGTAACTCCGGCAAATATGCCGCTCTGAGATTTACGCCGCAGAAGTCAGAAAAAATAGAAGGAGTTGGGGTAATTTCCCAGCAACTACTCTGTTATATGCCTTTATGTTATATTAGTATTGTGTTATAATTTTAGTTTCTTACTGTTAATTAATGTGGGGGTAATTTTCTCGCGACTATTCTGGTACTTGTCTTTATGTTATACACTACTCAACAAAATTAAAGGATCACTTGTTCCATCCTGCAAAAATAGGTAAATTTCAAGACAGAATAACTTCGTCAAATATCATCGTATCGAGATTTTTGAAAAAGCATTCTAAAGCTTGAAATCTCTATTTTCCAAACCTGTACTTTAAAAAACCGTATTACTCATATTTCATAAAGTTACACAGACATAAATGAAGATGCATCAGATTTCAAAATTTTTTACGAAATTTGCGAAGTTCCACGGAGCC
>NW_017295463.1:0-2973 GCF_001594075.2 Trachymyrmex cornetzi
ACGACTGGAATTTAGCTACCACTCGCAAATTTTTGCTGCTGCAACTAATCTTTTTTTTCCGTGAAAGCTGCTGATGATAATGTGATGACCGGACGCGCGTTATCGCCAACATTAAAGTTTCGATTAGCATATACTGCAAATCAGGATAATGCCATAACGAAGCTCTGCACGTTTTATCAAAGAATGATCGCGAAAGTGGTACGCGCACGTCTAAAGCAGAATAATATTTTTACAAGCACGCGCGCGGCCAGAAGAAGTCCTGTCCAAATATTTAGACTCGCTTCGGTCAGATAATTCGGAAGAGTCCTTTGTTGAGCGAGACGATGGTGAACTCGGGAGGATTTTTCTACTTCGTGCGATGTGCCCCCTTCTCTTAGAACAAAGGATATTTTGTTTGGCACGCCGGAGCTCTTAACTTTTACCGCCAACAAAACTTCCAAAATGGGGGATGACGCCAGAAATAAATGTGCATTCTTCGCGGTGCCATGATATTTTTATGTAGACCGCACATAATGCATAAGCATTGTAGAAACACTTATGGTGCAACATAATGCAAATATGTCGCGCTACGCATAATGTAATCGCGATTAATTGAGAGAGATCTAACGAGGAAGTTAATTCGAGAGTGAGTTAATTCGCGATTTCCATTAGCCGCCGGCTATTGAAGCGGAGCAGATTTACGGTCTCTCCTTTCGGCATCCTTTATTTTTCTTCCATTAGGCGCTATCCTCTACTGAATGTTTTCGCTGCTATTTGAGATGGCGGATGTTTCCGATTATCGTTGGCGAGTATTTTTTCATAAAATCATATGTAGCTTGCATTTATTTCAGACATATCTTTATAGATGCAAGTCACGTATGACTTTATGAATATACATACATGGGGGGTGTCCCGAAATTTGCGAATTAAAATACCATATAGCAAAAAAGTTTTCGAATAATTAAGTAAAATAGTTACATGTAAGATTTTAGCAAACCATTAACGGAATATAAAAATGTCTGCTATTCATAGTAAATGTATTTATTTACTAGATAATGTATACATTTGCTACAATAACACTATAGTGAAAGCATATTGCAAATCGTCAATCGTCACAATAAAAATATGTAATACAAATAATATAATATAAATAAATAACGCTCAAAGTTTGTTTTGCACAGCAAGTTTTATTAAAATCCTAAAATTAATTTAACATATCATTAATATGAATATAACAGTAGACGTTTCGACTTACAGAGTCTTCCTCAATATAATTAAATAAACCTATCTATTTCGCTTTTAACAATATTGCAAATCGAGAATAATTTTTCCATGTCAGTTGATGATTATTGATGGTGAACCAAATCAATTCTTAAATTATGGACATCGATTTAAAAATTGACTTGATTCACCAATAATCGTCAACTGACATGGGAAAATTATTCTCAATTTGCAATATTGTTAAGCAAAATAGATATATAAGTTTATTTAATTACATTGAGGAAGACTCTCTCTATGAGTCGAAACGTCTATTGTTATATTCATATTGATATGTTAAATTAATTATAAGATTTTAATAAAAAATATGTATTTTAGTAAATATATACGATAATTATTCGGTTTCGCCATCATAAAAAATTGATGAAATTACTTATTCGACGCGTTTTTGTCTGAAACGAACAAATCTGGTAGAAAAAAGTATTGCTTTAGCCCGCAAACCGAAATATTAATAGAAGTTTGCCACTATTGAGGTTACGAAACACATCGATATAATGAAACTCTCTCTCTCTCTTTCCGCCCTTTATAGTAATAACTTCTAATTGAGAAAAAAAAACGTTGAGAAATTAGATTAAAGCGCACTGTGATTTAAAAAAAATATGAATGAATGTTTATTACTGGCAGTAATATATATACGAAGAAAAATATGTGATTGAGTTAACTGAAATCTTAGTAGAAAAAATAAACGATCCAAAATTCTGGTTAAATCTATCTAAATTGAGATAACCAACATTCAGAATTTCTTTAGTTAAATCTATTAGAATTCTAGTAGATTTTTAACCAGAAATCTAGTAGACTTAACTAGAATTCTGAATCAACACATTCATTTTCCATCAGTTAATTCAATCAAATATTTTTCTTTGTGTTATGTTATAACTTTGTTTGTGTTACACGATACGTCCTATCTTACATAGGAGTCTGTCTAATCCTTTCGGTTTTCATTCTTTTTACACTGAAAGAAAAGATTGCTACAGCAAATTAAATGATAAAATACAGTACAACATTTTTAATTGGCAACAATCAATTTTTAAATGCAGTAACCAATTTTTAATTGCGTTAGCCTATCTGTAATGTCAGTATAGGATTTCGATAGACTAACGCAACTAAAAATTGGCTGCTGCAAACAATTTAAAATGCTATTCTATATTCAACTAATTTTTTCTTTCAGTATAGTATATTATAGACTCATCCATTTAGTAAGGCAAAGATTTAATAAAATACATGTGCATGTGACTACAGAGTATGCACTCGTGTGCACCCCAGCGTGTAGTGTGCACATTTGCTAGTAAAAGTGTTCATTTAAATTGATGTATTTTTGTTTGTGCGTACTTTTGTTAAATCAAATATGAAAAGGTATTACTAGTAAAAGTTTAAATTTCATTGCTTGTAAATGCATTCATTTATCGAATTAGTATATGTATACATTGACTATAGTAAGTGTATACATTTGCTAGTAAAAGTGTTCATTTAAATTGATGCATTTTTGCTTGTGCATACTTTTACTAAATCAAGTACGAAAATGTATGCTTTTATTAGTAAAAGTTTAAATTTCATTGCTTGTGAATACATTTACTTATTAAATTAGTATAAATATAGGACATTAATTTAGCAAGTGTTTACATTTACTAAATTAACACTTTGACCATAACATACATATTCATATATATTCAGAGAGAGAGAGAGAGAGAGAGAGAGAGGGGGGGGGGGGGGGGGGGG
>NW_017295464.1:0-2988 GCF_001594075.2 Trachymyrmex cornetzi
AAAAAAAAAACATCTTCACTCAAAAGTTTACAAAAACAAATTATACCGTTCGTGACAAATGTAACTTTCTCTGCCTTTTCATTCGCGTATACGCTTGCTCACTGTTGCACAGCTGGAGAATAATTATGCTCTTTTCCCGTCTTCGTTCATAATTACGACACGCACCAGGCTCGTGCAGAAAAATAGTTCGTCGCGAGTTAGCCGCGACAGCGATATTCTCTAATTATCGTCTCCTGCTCTTAACGAGCGAGCGCGATTTCATGAGCTCGCCATTTGCGAGTTAGCGTGTCTAACATGTATGATTTTTCTGAAAGGTAAGCTTAGTGTCAATGCTCGAGAAAATAAAAATCTTCCTAAGATCCTAGAATATTAACGGTGTTCGCGGAAATGCTTGGAAACGAAACACGAGATAATTATTTATATGTGCACGCACTCATATCTCCAAGAAACATGCATGCAGCAGTTCTTTCCGTTTGGAGACAAATAAACGCGAGATAAAGTATTCTTAATTGCGACAGATCATAATTCACATTTGTTGATCTTTATTGCAAATAAAAAATTCATAAAACCATAAAAGTAAATTAAAATAAATAACATGTAGTTTCTCTTAATATCTCTGGTCGAAAAATTATGTTAAGAAGCACGTTGTGTGCATCAACTGCATCACTACGTATTTAAAATTGACGTCTTACAAATTAGCAGAACAAATTGAGCAAAACAAGTCTAATTAATATTTTTTTTATTAATATAAAAAAAGAAATTTGTTTTTGTCAGATTTAAACAAAATGATATTCTGCTAAAGGATGATTAAGTTAGCGGAACATCATTTTGTTTTAAATTGATAGAACAACAAATTTCTTTTCTTATATTAATTTTGTAATATTAATTTCTCCAACTATTTATCCTCTCTTTCAAATTATTTTACAAATGGTTCTATTGCTGAAGCAGTCAATGGGAGTAAGTGGATTCGTTTCGCAATACGAGCTCGAGAGAGGGCTTTTTCATTGAAGTCCACGCTTAATTAAGTTTAGAAGCGCCAGGAATAACTCGACTAATACCAAAAGGAATCGTTCGTTAACGATAATTGCGATCGATGACATTAATCACCATTAACGTCCGTCTCGTAAGGACTTTTTATGAATGACGTTCTTATTTGCGCAGCTTCCACGATACATTACAAAGAATGATACATGAGGAGCTTAGACAATTTGAGTATAGGAGAAAAATGGCATAAAAACAATGTGAAGAAATAACAAGAGAGCGAGGTTCATAAAAACCCTGTTCGTTCTATCACGGTTAAATCTCGTCGAAAAATGTTGCTTCTAATCAGATTATATCACAACATGTACATGGTCGTGGTATAATTTTTTCAACGCGACCGACACATGCGACAGTTTTCGCAGGATGTTGCTTGGCGCTTTATCGATCTTCGGCTGGATGGCGGGGACGCAAGTTCGAGTTTCAAACAAGAGCGTGGCATCGAGTGCCTACTGTCCCGGAAAGTAATATCACCGAATCAATAGTGGAAAACGCGGCTCTTCACTTTCTCGCGGTAGACGCTACGCCAGAAACATTACTGTCTGCATATTCGACCTTACGCGCAACAGACGTAATGGGTGAGAGAGCACCTCTCGCCGTTCTGAAAATAGCCGGCCGGGTTGAATGAATGAACGCTTGTATTGGGTTGGAACAAAAATTCGTAACGTTACTTCACTTGTACCACGTCTACATAGCTATTTTTTTTTAATTGGCAATTATACCATTCAATAAAACAAAGTTTCAGCTTTGAACTCTGGAAAATGAAGAATCTGTTTTTTAAATTGTTTTACGATAATTTTTATCGGAGTTGTGAACAATCAAAGTCAAATTGCTCCTTTGATTTAATTTACGGTAACAAAAAAATCTTAATGGGGTTGCTCCTTTAATTTAATTTACAGTAACAAAAAATCTTCATAGGATCTCATTTTTAAAAACAATTTTGTGAGGAAATTTTAAGCTTTTACGTTAGAAAGTCAAATTTTGTGCAAGTGTTTTTAGACATGTGACACACAATAAAGTGAAAGAGAACAAAATTTGCCATTCTGTTCAGCTCGTAGTTCTCTATACGTAAAAATTACTAAACTTATAAAAATTCGAAAGACACAGTGACTTTTCACAAGTAGAGATATTTTAAGCTTTAAAGTCCATTTTTAAAATTTATATTTCGTTCATTTTTAACGAATGTTACAGCCGCTTGAATTTTGAAGTTCGTAACACTTTTGTTCCAACCAAATACACAGCGTCGCTTCGTTACATAAGCTCGCACACGCGTTTATGTGTCATGCCGCGACCATTCAACACGGAAAAAACGCGCGACTTGTCGCAGAAAATTTCTAACGAGTCATACCGATGGAAGAGTGCCCGTTCAAATGAATGAAAAGCGCACCGTATTTTTTTCCCCTTTCGCCTTTTACTTTCCGGGTCTTTCCCGTGCGGGAACCGTAACGAGCTTCGTGGTCGCGGTTTTGCCGCGCAATGTAATTTCCTTCAGCTTCAACGAAAGCTGTAGCCACCACATCGGGAAATTCTCTCGGATAGCCGGCGCACCAGCTCTCTCTCGCCCGATACAACGTCGAGTGCCGACAATTTGCAAAAATTTCCATTGCTGTGTAACCATGTCATTCTTTTTTTTTTTACACGGAATTTGATCGATCGAACGCGAAGAGCGAAACATTATTGAATTCATGTCAATTGAATTGCAATGTTCGCAATCTAATTTTGCAGAATCATTCGCTACGTGTCGTAACATTAAAATCCGTCACTGTTAAATTCATCATATCGAATTGTATCCAATTTTTAATCATTACTGTAGGTCGCTACTGTTCCTAATTAATATAACGTTAATTTAATTGAAACAATTTTTGACTCAAATTTAGTTTATTATTCAGGGGAGAGTTGGCTAAATCGTACCGACGGTTAAATCGTACCTCCATTGTATTTTCTAAACGA